>NC_056746.1:1086283302-1086353302 GCF_019279795.1 Protopterus annectens | reverse complement strand
AATTTTCAGGAGAAAATGGAAAATCTATAGAACCATACTTTAAAAACAAATACAACTACTAGAAGGCATGATACAAAAACAAGATTCCAAAATATATAGTACTGAAACAACACAATAAGACGTTGATAGAAGAGGAAGGAAGATGAGTTACAAATTTAAATATCTTCTAAAACAAAGTACCCGGTGTGATGACCCTCCACTTCTGGGTCAGTAATCAAGGAGCATCAATCCTCACCACTAGCACCAGTGGGAGACATTCACTGGGAGGATAACAGTTACACACACAGTATCTCCAGATGCAGATGTGGGGATTTGCAGAAACTTTCTTGTAAAACAAATATAAATAAATATATATATATATATATATATATATATATATATATATATATATATATATATATATATATATATATCAGTGTTTACCTCTAAAAAGTGTAGAAATTAGTGCTTCAAAGTTCTTTTACCCAAATGTATCCCTGAAGAAAGACCTGTATTCACTGGGAGGATAACAGTTACACACACAGTATCTCCAGATGTGGCTGTCTACATCAAGCACAATCAAGCACAATTTCCCTTAACAGCACACAGGGAACACAGTTAGTTTGGGGGTGGTTCCTCTCTCTTTCTCCAGATCCCCAATAAGACTCCCCCTGGCACAGCTATATAGTTGAGTCCTTAGCCAGTGTTTCAAGCCAAGTCCTTCAACATTCTCTCTGTCCAACCAGTGCTTCGTGTCCCTGCCCAGGTTGCTGACACACACACTTTGAGATTTGATTTGCACACACACTCACACACACACACACACACACACACACACACACACACACACACACACACACACACACACCTAGCAAAGGCTCGCACAGGTTTACTAGTATGTCCCCTTTTGCCCAGACTATAAAGTAGTTATCAGTGCCACCAGAACCACTTGCCAGCTACTTTAAGGCCCTTACAAGGCTACCCAATATGCTGAGTTTGCCTAGTGCAAAACTATTATGAGTGGCCCACACATTGTCACCAAATAAATATGCAAGTACTCTCAAAACATCAATGTCTCTACAAAGATCAGCCACAATTAAATGTTTAAATATATTTAGTAATAAATAATAAAAGAACAAGATAATGCTAAATATCTTTTTACAGTGACATCAGAGTTCACAATCACAGGAAATATTTAAAATAACATTGAAGGACAGATCCAGACAAATAAAGAAAAACAATATCTAAACTAAGCTTCACTATATTCCTGCCTGGATTTAAGAGAATTATACTATTCCCTAATAACTTACTTAATACAGCAAGGCAGATGATGTGGTGAATGGTCCTTCTAGTTGTCAGCCCCAAGACAGAATACAGAATGCTCATTCTGACTGAGAGACTTCTCAAAATAATATCTAACATATTGCTTCTAGGATAGCTTGCAGAATGACATCACTTCTAGTTATCTGATTTTAGTTCTCATAAAAAATTGCTGGAAGCTGGCAGGATTTAGCACCTACCTGTAAAAACACACACACAAGGGCCAAGGGCTTTTGCTCAGATCTGTGGCAGGGGCCGGAAGTCACAAAACAATTGCATATCTCCATGCTTCCAGAGTGGTAATTAGTTAACTCCAAAGAAAATACAGAAAGCTTCCTGGTGCAGACGTTGTGTCTCTGACTGCATTGAAACATGTGAAATAGTATTTTTATGGTCTAGCCTATAAAGTGATTTAATTTCATTTATATTAAAGTTTGTTGGACTAAGGTTAACATTCCAATTTCCTCTGTTAAAACATACACATTTAAACAGTTACAATAGTGCATGTACATTTATGTCTCTCCAGGAGGGCACACAGTGGATACATTTCAAACACAAGCACTTTACAAATACATTTTCAACACAAACATCTGTACAAATCAGTTTGATGTACACATGACATACAGTTCTAATACATTTGTAACACATACATCTTGTATAAATCAGTTTCATATTCACAAATGAATATTCTTTGTCCAGTTTAGAGAAAAGATATTCTAACTGGTTATAAAAGTTGGGTCTTAATATTGTTTTTCTTTCAAGTCTTATTAATGGCCAACAGTTTTCCTTTTGTCTTAAGTCTTGGAATGATCATTATCAAATCTGCTGGTATTTTGACCAGATTTTAAGAAATATTCAGCCCGTTCTGACTTTCATTCTAATTCTTTGTCTATTTATGAATTTTGACACAATTGATTTAGGTAGAGACTGACATTTTAATAAAGATGGCTAGTCTAATGAGAACTCAATCTTGATGTGAGACTTTCCTGTAGATTTAACAATTGAAGTATCTAGGGAGATGGAAAAGTAACCATCTCATCTATTTTTTTCCTAACAGACCAAAAATGCTTAAGTTGCATCTCCTTTGCCACTCTTCAATTTCTTCTAATTTGTTTACTAAGTGGGTGTGATGATAGGAGGTACTGCCAGCAGAGCCAGCTGGAATTTTGTAAATAACTATATGTCATTTATTATCATTATCATTATTCAATCTGCATTTACTGCTGTAGAGATTTGCTGCACAATAATCACCTGACTTTAAACACAAATAAAACCAAGCTCATAATATTCACCCCAAAGTAAAACACTCCCATTAGCAAATCTGAATTCCACATACTCTCTAGACAATGAAAAATTGAATTAGGTACCCAAACCAAATTGTTAGGTGTTATAATTGACAAAAACCTAAAATTTAACCTACACTTACAAAAAAAAAAAACATTAGGAATACTCACAAAAACTGGGACTACTCTGCAGGCATAAACATTTCCTCTCCTTCCCCACAAAAGCAAGTACTTGCTTCCACTTAACTACTTCCTTCTCTAGTCTTTGGTGCCCCATTACTATCCAACCTCCAATCCTCTCTCAAAACAAAACTAGAAATATGCTACAACAAAATAGCCAAATTTGCAACAAACAACCACCACTCTACCCACCATTGCGTACCTCTTAAAACATTAATTTGGCTTGAATTCCCCCACTATCTTACTTACCTCCAATTAATTACCGCACAAAAGTTACTTATTAAACCACAGGATTGCCCTGCCCTAAAGTCCTTATTCTCCCACTATAACCCAATAGGTCCTTAAGATCAGAAAACCAACACCTCCTCCAAATTCAAAAATCTGAACTACCTGCTGGTCAACTACTATACTCCTGGGTAATAGCTAAAACCTGGATTAGCCTTCCTCCAGCCATTTGCACAATGCAGTGCACTGCCTCCTTCAAAACCACTCTACGCATACAGCAATGGATCTGTAACTGCACTAAGCCTCCTCTGGCCATTGCCTAAATCTTTGTGCCTTCCTATCATTCCCCTTATTCTCCTTTGTGTGTCCACTAATGACTGGCAGATGATTTTTACGTGCCGAGTTGCCAGCCCTGATGCACAACCTTCAATGAAGGTACACCCATTCACGCATGTCTCCACGCAGAAGACGCTCTAGCTGAGAATCGAACCGGACAGCATCTTACAGTGAGGCGACAATGCTACTGAAGCACCACCACTGCAGTTTACCTGGTTCAAAACATATTCAAAAATGTTATTCTATGCCAATGATTTCCTTACATCTCAATTAAGATTTACACTGAGGTTTTTGTCAATTATAACACCTAACAATTTGATTTGGGTACCTAATTCATTTTTTGCATTGTCTAGAGAGTATGTGGAATTCAGATTTGCTAATGGGAGTGTTTTTCTTTGGGGTGAATATTATGAGCTTGGTTTTATTTGAGTTTAAAGACAGGTGATTATTGTGCAGCAAGTCTCTACAGCAGTAAATGCAGATTGAATAATTTGCTGTAGTTGAGTTGAGTTTTCAGCAGAGCAGATTATAGTAGACTCATCTATGTACTGAACAAGAGACCCTTGTTGAAATCATAGGTGGAAGTTGTTGATGAAAACATTAAACAGTAGGGCTACTGATACAGAGTCTCGGGGACACTGGCAGGGCTATGAATATAATGGAATATAGACTGTTGCCATTTTACAGCATGTTCTGTTTTATATAGGTAGCTTTTGAATCAGTTGAGAGATGGAGTAGATAAGTCCAAAGTTAGAAAGCTGGGAAAGGAGGAGAGTGTGAGATATAGTATCAAGAGCTTAAGATAAATCCAGAAATAAAGTGGAGACAATCTTCCTTGTGTCACAGGCTTTATTTACTAGGTCCATAAAGGATATTAGTGCAGTTGAAGTGCTATGGCCAGTCTGAACCCATGCTGCATTTGAGAAAGGATTTGATTTTTTAGAATGAATTGTAGAAGTTGGGTGTGTACACATTCTTCTAGAAGTTTGAAGATGGGGGATACAATAGCTATAGGGTGGAAGTTGGAAATATCTGTTGAGTTACCCCCTTTGTGGAGGGATAGTATGTTTGCTTCAGAGGTTGGAGACATAGGATTCCTGGATGGGAAATATGAGAATGCTAATGGGGTAAGCAATAATGTCTACAGTGATTTTTATTTATTCTTCAGGTATGCCGTCAGCTATGTTTGAGCTGGGATTTAGTTTCAGAAGTTTTTATGGTTGTTGTAGGGACAGTAGAGAGTTTGAATTCTGGGAAGGAATTGGATTTAGCTAACCTTATATGGGTGGATGAGAGGGTATGAGTACAGGGAGTAGTTTAGCCTAATTTGTTTGTAGTATAGAGGAGAGGCTGGGGCTGAGCAGACTATTACTTGGGAAGCTAGTTGTAGTGAGAGATGGAGAAAATGTGGCTGTGATATTAGCTATAGTGTCTATGAAGTAGGAGTTGAAGATGCTTGCCATTTGATCTGATGTTTTGTCTGGGTGAGGGCAAGGATTATTTTTTGTGCCACGGTTTAGGAGAGTACTAATGGAAGACTATAATAGCTTTGGGTTGTTTTTGTGTTTTTTTTAAGGTTCAAGTAGTATTATTTCTTGTCTTTGGATACACATTTTTTTATCTAGTTATAAAGTTGCTTGTACTTTAATAAGTCTGAGTTGCTCTTGTGCTTATATTATAGCTTCCAGGTTTTGTCCCCAGCTATCATTACTTCTTTAGTTGGTTTATTTAACCAAGGGGCATGATTGGTTCTTATTCTTTTAATTCAGGTGGGTGCAAGACTGTCTAATATTTTTAGAAAAGTAGTGTTAAAGCAGTGCAGGGCGTTGTCTAGGGAGAGAGATTTTGGGTTATTCTAATTTATGCTTTTTTGGATATTGTTGAATGTGTGGGGGTTGAATTTGGATAGGTTCCTGACATGTTTAAAGTGATGTTTTTTGTGAAAGTGGGCTAGTCTTGAGTAATGAAAGCGGGAAGGTGATTGCTTAGAGATTTAGGGAGGGTACCAGCTGATGAGATTTTTGTTGGGTCTGAGACTAGGATCCAGTCAGTCTAAGATGCATCCTTCATCAGTTCTGTTATTATATATAGTGGGGGCAGAGATTGGTTGGGTATAGTGAAACAGGTTAATATTGGTGGATGGATTAGACCAATTAATGTTCACATTGCCTAGGATTATAGTTTCATGTTTTATGGTGTGGGAGGCCCAGGATAATATTTCTTCTAGAACAGGTATGTTATTACCTGGGGGAATGTATAGGACTATGACAGAGATTTTTTAGAGTTGTTAACTTTTAGGAAGGAGACCAAGATTTCAGCATTTAGGAATTGTGAGATGTGACCAGTAAATGGGTGTATGTTAAGAGTATTAGGGAATAGGATGGCAATACCACCTCCTTTCTTGTTGATTCTATCAACCCTTATCATTCTGTAGTTGGGAGGGAGAAATTCTGAGTCTTCTATCTTAGGCTTTAACCATCTCTTGGCAGAAGTTAAGATGTCTGTTATATTATGAGCTAACCATGAATGCAGGCTGGAAGCTTTCTTACAGATACTTTGAAGGTTCACAGTAGTTATGCGTAGAGATTTTGAGCATTTTATGGGGTCTGTCATGATAGGAGGATTGGTGGTAGAAGAACCGGGGTTGGAATGGAATTAACTACATTGGGCTAATTGTCAAGAAAATAAATTAAAGTTGATGAGTAAAGGTGGGTAGTTTGGAGCTGATAAAGTGCAGTAAAAGGGAGTAGGTATAGCCTGAATTATGAATAGAGTAGTTTGTGGGGAGATATGTATTTTAGAGCAGAGTAGTGGAATTATATAAAAGAAGCTGGAATTTATTTCTGAGTAGCTATTAGATGGGGTGTATAGAGAGCTAGTTGCAGAAGTGGGTTAGGTGAATATTAATCTGGGGTTTATTAATGGGAATTGTATTAAAAGTGCTAGTAGTAGTGTAGTATGAGATAAGAATAGTATGTGTGAGATGGAGGGAGCCATGATGGCGTTAAGTGGTAGGAAGTAGAGACCAAGAAGTGGGCAAATGTTGTTGGAAGAAGGTGTGGCTAGGAGATATAAAGTTAAGGCAAGTGGGGAGGCTGGGAATGGGGGTAGGGTAGGGGAGTGGAGTGAGCCTGAGCATAGCAAGGGTGAGTTAGTGGGTTGGACCAGATTGTCACAGCAAAAAGGAAAGAAAAACAATCAGTTTCCCACAACTAGTCCCAGAGGTAATTAATAACAAAGTTGGAATGGAGAAGAAAAGGGTATAACAGGGAAGTATTACTATACTGTATTACTTAATAAAGGTATATGAAAATTAGCGAGATCAGAGAGTGTACATTCTAGTAGTTTAGCCGGTAGGGAAAACATTTGCTCAGAAGGATTTCTTAAAATAGTAACAAGAAGGAGTTATTCAACAGGGATTAGGGTTAGATGGTGTGTTGTCAGTCAAACAGATGCAGATGAATTACATTAATTTAGATGTACATTAGTCATTGGGCAGTTAGCAGGCTGAGGTTTGCTGGATTTGAAGTGAAGGGATTCACTGCAGGTAAAGCAAGTGGGTGTTCCTCACTGAAGGCTTAGTTGCTGTTAGTGTCTAGAAAAAAGGGGAGAGTAGGCAGATTAGATATAATATAGGTATTGCTGTGATAAGTCTCTGAGGGGAACAGTAAGTAGAAAAAAGGGAGGAACTTAAGAAAAATAGAGGAAGGCAAGCAAATAGGGTAAACACTAAATTTAACTAGCAATCCTTTAAGCATAAACAGTCATTACCTCAGGGATTACAAAAACAGTGTCAAAAATTGAGAAAGATGAAGCAGAGGGGTAAGCAAAAATAAACTACACAATGTTCTAAGCATAAACAGTCAATACAGCAATATTTAAAAATAGAGAGACCAATTGGTCAGTATGTATATGCAAATCTTTTGGTACCAATATATTATGGAAGTGAGTTAAACATTTACTGTGTACTAGTTGCCTGTATTAATAATGCATTTAAGTAGACCATTCTTGGTTAGCAAAATCCTCAAAAATCCATAAATCCTCATAAATTGGATTCTCTCTTGCTACTCTTTACTCCAATTTGATTGTTTCCCTCCCCTCCCCCACTCCCAAGTGATTGCTCAGGTACAACACATCAAAGGTTTTAAAAACCCTGGATGCCATATCTGCTCTACTTTTGCAGCTGAAAGGCCTCCAGGTGTAGCATCTCTAAGCCACTGAGCACCTGGTCGCTTCGGGTTTCCTCCCACTACTTATGTGAGCAAGGACTTCTCTCACTCCAGCTAAAAGCAAAGGAAACTCTAACCAATAACTATCAAAAAATAAAGACTCCGGTCCCAGCTTTAACTCTGGGAACCCTGCTGTTGCCACTTATGCTTAGTGTAGGTGCCTGTTTTGTGACTACCATTATGCCTTGTTAAAATCTGTTACAATAAGCTAGTGCATACCCCAGGGGCAACAGCTGCAAACCTTCTTCCTCTTAGCACCCTTACCCTTTTCATCCATTTCACTGTTGATACATTTTGCTTAACTTATCTGTTATATGTTAAGGTATGTATCCCCTCTCAATAAAGTCATAGCCTTCAGTCCCTACCCCTCAATACTTATTTTTCTCTAATTAAACATCAAACAAAGGTGCAAAATCTCAAGCTGCTTTTATCGTTAGCTAAATAGTGTGCAGTAAACAAAGATCAAAGAGGAATACAAATTTAAAAGAGAATAAAAGCTGCCATTACAGACTAGTAAGCAGCATACAACTTCTACCTGTGGTATACTCTTACTTAAAGTTTTTATTAGAGAATCTTTCCAGTCCTAGAACAGAGTATAAGCCCACTCCAATCATCCTCACTGTGCTCGGGCTCACTCCACTCCTCTACCCTACCCCATTCTCACCCACCCCCACTTTCAGTACAGTTATACTCTCTATGCCACACCTCTTCCTCCCCTCTGGCCAGTTAGCTATTCCCCATTCAATTAACAACTCCTCTCTACTGTCTCCTCTCTCTCCACACTCTCCTCCCCCAGTCACATTACACTAATTCCCTCCCATATTAATTGACCTCACCTCCTTCTCCTTGTCACCTACTTTACATAATTCTCTCCCACATCAATTGATCTTACCTCCTCCTTGTCATCTACTTTACATTAGTATCCCTTCCTTATCCCCAGAACCTCCTACCAGAACAGTATATGACTGTTATTAACCTCTTGTCTTGTTTCTCAAAACACTACTCTTCATAGCAACATGATACATCTTTATCTCTCTGCCTCCCTCCTCCTTTTCCTTTTCCTATCAACCTCTTACCACATTCCACTTTACTATCAAACACCATCTCCAACTCTCCCCATCACTCACATCACCAACACCCTCCCTAACCTACAGTTCATCTCTCCATCCCTCTATCATACCTCACCTACACACCTTTTCAAGATTAATATATTTCCAATCACCACTCACACTCCCATATCAAAACATGTAAGTTCTGCTTCCTTAAACCCCTTCACTTACATTATTACTTTCCTGGAAAAACTTTTCCACTCCAACCCAGGACCATCAGCCCCTGCCTCTCTCAATTTTACATCTCACTCCTCTTCTCCCCAGTCCACCCTCCACCCTTCTTCCTTCTCCTAAATCATTACATATCCTCTCCTTAAATATCCAAAGCCTAGCAAACAAAATCACAGAACTTCATTCCTGGATTGCCAATATCATTCCCCCATATCTGAAACCTGGCTGAAATCCCATATCTCAAACACAAAAATCTTACCTCCAGTCTATAACATCTTCCGCTCTGACAGAACCAATAAGAGCGGTGGAGGTGTTGCCATCCTTTATACAGAACAACTCATTCTCTCAACTTTGAGCCTGCAAAACTCCTTATCATCAATTGTCATCTAAATCCACATAAAAAATTTGCCATAGCCTCCATCTACATACCGCCCAGAAGTAATATCCCCATCCTCAAAAACATTCTCTCCTGGCTTGCAAATAATATTCCATATGAAACCATTCTTCTTGGTGACATTAACATTGATTGGCCCAAACTTTCTACTTTATCTCCTATTCAGAGTGTCCACCTTCACGGCTTCCACCAACTTATATCCTCCCCCACTCATACTAACAAAAACTCTACCTCTGGTTCTACACTGGATTGGATTCTCACCTCAGATCCCAACCTTTATCATTACCCTGGCACACTTCCTAACTCTCTTAGCAACCACTCCCCAACCCTTATCCTTCTCCAAACATACTCCTAAAGACCACCTCTATAGAGATTGTCATAAACTCAACTAGTTCAACTCTGGTACTTTTAATTCCACTTTGTCTAATGTAAAATGGTCCTTCCTTTAACATCTCCCTCTCAATGAGGCCGCAACATCTTTTAATGAAATATTCGAAGACACACTTAACTCCTTGACACCTATCAGGAAAATTAGAATAAAATCGAACTCGTCCCCCTGGCTCACAAAACATACCTACTCCATTATACATAAAAGAGAGAGTATCTGGAAAGCCTGGGTCAAAAATAAGTCCCCTATTCTACTTCAAAGATATAAGGAACTCAGAAACATGTCCAAAAAAACTTGTTAACAACAACAAGAAAACTTTCTTCTGTTCCAACCAATTTAGCCCACATAAAAATGCAAAAAAACAAATTCTGGAATTCCATTAATCATCTTCCCTATCCTGGCAATCCTCCAACTCCCAACCCCTTCCCACAGAAAACTGCTACTGAAACTGCCATGCTCCTTAACAACTATTTCATTGAAACAATCCAAAGACTCTTACACAAAATAGTAATACCTCCTCTTCCCCTCCTTTAGCCCCCAACATAATTCCTCTCAATCCACAAAACAGTAATACTTCCACTACCCCCTTTACCCCGTTCCCCCCAAACATGACACCCTTCAATGTGTTCTCTTTCAAACCTGTCTCCACCTCCTTCATCAAATCCCTCCTTTCCAAACTCAAACCATGCTCCCCCTCTGCTGATAAACTGCCTGCCTTTTTTCTCAAAATTGCTGCAGAATCCATTGCCTACCACATCTCCATACTCTTAAATCTTTCCATTACTGAAGCCCGTGTCTCTGATTTATGGAAATCCTTCTACACTATTCCTCTTGATAAGAGCAGAAACTCCACTGATCCATCTAACTACAGACCCATCACCATCCTGTCCCCCATTTCCAAAATTCTGGAAAAGTGTATTCACACCCAGGTACTCAAACACCTGCTTGATAATAACCTGCTAACATCTACCCAACATGGCCTTATACCCTACTTCCACTGCACTACTTTCCTTCACCCATACAGTAGCTGAGGCTTGGGACAACAACATGTTAGTCTCCTGTTTATTTCCTGATCTCTCTAAAGCCTTTGACACTGTCTCTCACTCTAAACTTCTAGCTAAACTTTCCAACCTCCAGCTTTCTACTTCGTCTTTAAACTGGTTCTCAAGTTACCTCAACAATAGGCAACAATTCATTAACTGGCAAACTGTCTTCTCCCCCTTCCAACCTGTCAATACTCGTGTTCCACAAGGATCTATCTTAGGCCTCCTCTTGTTCAATATTTTCACTAACAATCTACATTTTGTCTGTAACTTTTCAACACTCTTTCAATATGCTGGCAATTCTACTCTTATTACCCCTGCCCATAGCATCCCTGATTTCTTATCTCTAACTCAGAACTCCTTTTCTTCTGTTGAAACATGGCTCTCTGACAATCAACTTGCACTTAATCCTAAAAAAACTAAACTCCTTCTCTTCCTTCCTAAAACACTGACATATCACAAATCCTCCTTTTCCATCATCTCCCTCAACAACACCATTATTAAACCCAAACCCGATACCAAACTACCTGGTGTCATTATTGATGATAAATTAAAATATGACATACACATCCAACATTGTATAAAAAAACACACCAGAAACGTGGTCTACTCTATCATAATCAGAAATCCCTTACACCTTCCTCCAAAATATCCCTAGCCCTGTCTCTCCTCTTACCTTGCCTTTTGTATGCAGCTCCTATTCTTACAGATACTCACACTACTCTACTCTCCAAACTTGAAAAAAAATTATAATAAAATTGCCAGATTTGCCACTAGTCTCCCTTATAATTCCCATCACTGCCTCACCCTTAAAGCACAACAATGGCCTGAATTCTCTAAGCAACTATTACTTCAGCAGCTACACATTACCCATTCAATCCTGAATGACCCTGCTTCCTGCTCCTCCATCTCTAACCTACTATCTTATTACAACCCCTGTCGTCTCCTTCGCACAACCGAAAAACTCCTCCTTGATATCTACAAACCTAAAAAGAATATTGGAAAATCCATCTATAAGTGCTCTGTAGCCCATGCCTGGAACAGACTTCCCCTTAATATAAGACAGATTTCCCAAAAATACCTGTTTAAGCATGAACGTAAAAACTATCTACTAAGGACGTGGTCCTGCCCGTGTCTAACCCCCACATGACAACTTTATAATTTCCTCATCCTCTACTCGTCTAATCTATATCACCCCTTTCTTTCTCCTCTTCTCTCTGTCTTGTAATTCTATATCATTTTTTCTGGATTTTATATTCAAAATATATTCCTGAATTTAAAACTTAATAATTCTATCAGCACCATGTCTCTGTCAAATACATTAAGTGCATCTCATATCTTGTACCAGTTTTGTAATCTTATTGTTACTTTTTATCTCATCTACAGTATGTAATGATATTAACTGTTATTAATATTCCTTATGTTATGTCTTCTGTATAACTGTACATTTTTGATATGTTTCTAATTTTTACAAGATCGCGAGCTAATTTGAGCTTTTCTTCTCGGGTCTCCACTGATAATGGGCCTGTGGCTCAGTTGGACTAACTCAGTTAACAAATGTCAAATAAATAAATAAAGAGTATCTGAAATGTTGTCATACTGGCAACAAGCTCAACTAATTAAAAATGCAAGAGACCTAAAATCAACCAAACACATAACTGCTAGGTAGTAGCCAAGAGTTACAATGCATTGACATCCAGGCCTGTGTTCAGTCAAAAACACAATAAAAGTTCCTTTGAATTTGTTCTAGTCCTTGTAGCATTTACTTAGATTGCACAAAAAAAAATCCTTGTACTAAACAAACTCTTGCTGTTACAGCACACCACCAAGAGCCAACCATGAGGGGAGATAGAAGAGAACAAACACTGCAAGACATGCTGGGAACAAAACTGAAATTAAACAATCATAGAAAATGATCCAGAAGACCTAGGAGTCCACGTTACCATTCCATGCTGTACTAGGTCATTATGGCAGAAGGGAAAGAAAAACAGTCAGTTTCCTGCAAGTAGCCACAGAGGTAATTAACAACAAAATTGGAAGGGGTACTCTTCCAGAGGAAAAGCATATGAGCTACAGAAATGTAGAAGGTAGGACAGAAGAGAGAGAATGTAAAAGTAGTAAAGAATAAGGGATGGTTAAGATGTTTTAGTCACGTTTTCTGTCCACTTTGGATTTAATAAAGAGATATTGCAAATCCCATTACACCTGAAGCCAATGATGAAAAGGCATTCTCCACACCTGATGGTCTATTTCTATTCAATATAAAGTCATAGTTCTATTTCAATATAAAGTCATAGTATTTGGGCTTCATGGAGTACCAGCAACTTTCCAGAGAATAATGCACAAGGTCCTTAAACTACACACATTCAATATTCTGCAGCCTACATGGACAAAGTAATGGTTTATTCAGAAGGTAAGAAAAGTTACTGAAGGTCCAGGCCATACTGGACTCCTTATATAAAAAGGGAATAGTATTCTCAGCTCTAGTCATATCAAATGACAAATGCTAAGGCCTTCTGCCTTCCTAATAGCTGCAGGGATAGAAAAGCCATAGGCAAAGAAGGTGAATATGGTACATAATTGGCCTGTACACACCACTAAAAGACAGGTCAAAGCCTTCCTAAGATTAGCCAGTGACTACCATAAATTTATCCAAAACGTCATCATCAGAGCTTGATTCCTAAGTGACTTGATCAGTGGGAGGATTCTGCTAAATGTCAAGTGGACAGACACAACAACAGGTATTTAGGAAACTAAAGGAAATGTGTTCTGAGACCATAGTATTTGCATCAGAGCTTGCTAAGCTATTTTCTGCCTTTAATGATTCCCCAGAGGTGGGCATTGAGGTTATCTTACCTCAAGTGGGTGATGAAGACCAGGTTTCTCTCTATAAGAGCTTCTTCACTATTACAAGTGCTCTTGCAGAGAGAGAGAAAGAGAGAGAAACCTTCTGCACAGATCTGGTTGTGGTCTTTGTAATAAAGGCATGTAATAAAAATCTCTTTGGGGTCTTTCTCACATTGCTGTTTATATATTCTTAGATATGTGTGTGTGTGTGTGTGTGTGTGTGTGTGTGTGTGTGTGTGTGTGTGTGTGTGTGTGTGTGTGTGTGTGTGCTTTTATATATATATATATATATATATATATATATATATATATATATACACACACACAAATATATATACACACACACACACACACACACACACACACACACACACACACACAATGTGACAAAAGAAAGTCCAAATTCCATCCAAAACAGTTCATAAATTCAAAGGCAAAAGAACCCATGAAATCAAACTGTTAATGGTGAGAATCATGCTGCTCCTACCCAGCAACTATGGTTTCTGGACCCACATAATTTTCATTTATAAATGGAATATGGGTGTCTCTGCTCATTTAATCATATGATTAATATAATGTATGTGTGAAAAACTTTGAAGAACTATATCTAATATTTTCAAGCATGCTGATGGAGCATGAGAGAGAGACAAGTTATCATTAACGAGAGAACCCTTTTTTATTGTTTCTTGTGTAGCTAATATGTTATGAGTTGTTATTGATTGTTGGTTATGTGTATTGTTGTTTGTATTCTTTTTGCAGGCAGTAGGTGACTGAGAGAGTTCATGGGAACTTTAAGAAATGCCGCTTGCCAAATGTCACTCAGTCACAGCTGACCAAATATCTTTATGTGTCAAAAAAAAGCATCACAAGATGGTATGTATCAAGTCCACTTTTATGACTCTAAACAGGTGTCAATCCCCCTTTGTTACTCTTCTGCTAGAGGATTAAGCCCCAGTGTACTAATTAGCCTTTGCACTCCTATACTGATCAATGCTGAGAAAGGGTAACGATGACTACTCTACTTTTCTGATGTTTTGTGACATCAGAGAAAAAGAAAATAATTAATGGGGGGGGGGGTGAGAAAGAAGGCCTTTCCCAAGAAGAATGATGGGAAACTTGCCTTCTACAAAATTATTAATGTTTCATTTGATGCCGTATACTTTCTGGACTGTAGCTGTAACACAGAGTTCTACAGCAATATTTGATTTAACTTGTTCAGACATTATTTGGTTTATGTGTCAATAGCTGGTGTTCATGGAAATGCATCCTGCTGAGGTAAGCTGTAATAAACTGCCATTGACTCAGTTAATAAGTGAAGGTCCTTCCAAACCTTTTTCTTTAATGCTATATCTCCCCTGTCTGTCTGTGTCCCATTAATACAGCACACAGCATTTTGTATCCAGTGTTAATGCCACCAATCTATAATGGGTAGCAAGTAATGACACTGCTGGAAGTTTCATATATCTGCAACAAGGAAGAATTCTTTACCTTTTATTAATGATACCACTATTCCTATGAACTCCGGAATCCCTTAATTTTTCCTTCTTTTACTCACTTTTTTACTTTTTACAATTTTTACTTATCTTTAAG
The DNA here is from genome assembly GCF_019279795.1 of Protopterus annectens. Lineage (NCBI taxonomy): Eukaryota > Metazoa > Chordata > Ceratodontiformes > Protopteridae > Protopterus > Protopterus annectens. The sequence continues at coordinate 1,086,338,208 of NC_056746.1, read as the reverse complement.
TCATGAGACACAATTATGCAAAGGTCTCTGTTGATGAAAATCAGAGGAGCTCCATGACCCTTTTTAACTGCAACCTGAATGATTGGATAGGCAAACACAAGTACAACCTTGGTCTGATAATTAGATAGGCAATCACAAGTACAACCTTGATCTGATGACTGGATAGGCAAATCACAAGTACAGCCTTGGTATGATGATTGGATAGGCAGTTAGAAGTTCAACCCTGGTCTGCCCCCCCGCCAGTCCTTATGGAAACACGTCAAAACTAAGTCAGAGTCTGGTATACTAATTCATGGCTTGGTAAATTTAGGCTACATATGGTCCATTGGATCAACAGGCAAATATGAACCTATGAACTGACTTTGTACCTGTTTTCTAACTGCTGACTGAATTTTTCCTGCTATGTAATTTGATGGTATTGATGTGCATTAAATGACTAGCATTGTACATCTAACCAGTTTTCTAAATGTTCCTGTTTTCCATTATGATAAAGTGAGGACTCTGACTGTCTTCAGAAGAAATAATGCACTTTTAACTCCTCAACGCATGCAGAAGGCAAGATTTACTTGGATAATGCATTTACTTTACTCAAGGAAGGGTTTTTTCATTCAACCACAGTCATATACTAAATTAGGATAAACTATTTTAACAGCAGCAAGATATGCTATATTTGTAAAAGCAATAGAAGAGCCAGATGTTGATATATTCAATCGATGATGTAAAAAATGCCACTGCAACACTCAGTACAGGGCACTGAAAGCAAACAAGGGAATGCATTTAAAGTCATAGAAACAGGCACTGCAGTGTGTATGTGAAGATACAGAACTCAGGTTTGTACTGATTGTGAACTTCATATGTTGATGATGATGGGAGAGAGAGAGAGAGACAGAATGAAGAACTGAACCCTCTACCCAGTTAGGATGCACTTATCCCTCTTCCAGCCACCTAGAAGTTTACTTCTTAACCAGGGAAGCAGGGATCCCAACCAAAAAGTAATTACACAGCTTGTACTTATTTTGTGAAGTGGGTGAAGTTTCACTGTGCAGCTGTTACCACTATGTAGAAGAATTGCATATTTGTACTGCCCTTCTGTAATGTTTCTTAAACTTCCCAGAATACAAAGAAACAATGTCTGTACACCCATGAGCAAAGTACAGACTTTTCCAGAGTCCTTAAATGTTATGTATTTCCTTAGATGCATGCCATTTTTAACATTAGAACACCACTTCTAAGGCATGTTTTGCATCTGATAGCATGGTTGGTCTTTAATTCAGAGAGGTGGTTTGTTTAAACTACCAAATATTCTTTACACTAAAAAACAGCCTGAAATGTTCTGTTTATTCAGGTCTCCTATATAAGGACAGCACAGAAGAGAAGACTGCTTTTATTCTGAACACACTAAGATATATGTACAGTACTGTATTTTCATTGTTAGGAAAGTGGACATTAATACATAGCAACAGCAAACCCATAATTTCTTATTCTTATTTAGGTTGATTTACTGCCAGTCTGTGTATCCATGGTTAGCCCTAGTGAATAGAGAAACATTAGGCAGTCACCTATGTGGAACAAACACTACAAATATTTATCACATGTGGGTGTAAGTGAGTAGGCAATGCTGACAAACGTGCATAAGATGTCAGGCTACTGTAAACAGAAAGTCCAGTAATGTCTATATCCTAAGCAAAATAATAACTGTATTCTCACCACTTCTGTGGTTCTCAGCAGAGACAGATACAATCCCAAGAGACCTCAATGGGCTGTCTGACTTCCATTAAGTCTAACTAAGACAATAATTCTGACTTCTGTTAAGTCTAACTAAGACAATAATTCTGACTTCCATTAAGTCTAACTAAGACAATAATTCTGATTTCTGTTAAGTCTAACTAAGACAATAATTCGGACTTCTGTTAAGTCTAACTAAGACAATAATCCATTTCCCTCCTTACTTTTATTCCTAAGATATGCAAAACATGTATCTCCCCTTCTTGTCTGTGGCATTTCTATAAGGAACACCATCACAATGTCTAATGTCACAGTACTCTGTATAGTACTGTAGCTCCCTAATGGCTCATCATTAATGGTGCCTTTGCTTCTTTGCAGGCACCTGGGCACCATATGCATTTTGTCTCCCACCAAACTACTTTCATCTAACTGTCTGACACCTTGGCATTTCTACAATGTTATTTACATGTTTAATTAATAGTAAATGTAGAATACTAAAAGCTATGAACAATATTCTGTTGTCAGAATGCGTTATTTTAGCATCAGACAGTGTTTGAAGTCGGGGCGTAGATAGTAAACCTCACCAGATGTGGGAACTAAGAAACCTGAACTGCCAGTGACATTGTGGTGTGTGTGTGTGTGTGTGTGTGTGTGTGTGTGTGTGTGTGTGTGTGTGTGTGTGTGTGTGTGTGTGTGTGTGTGTGTGTGCGCACGTGAGAAAGATGGAGCATAACTTTGGGAACATTTTAGACAAAAAGGGAAAATTAACATTTCATGTTAGTATTTAATATTAATTTATGTCTTTAGTCCTATAGTGTAAAAAGGAAATTTTAAAAATTTCCCTCCTTATTTTTATTCCTAAGATATGACTTGATGTGTATGTAATAGAAGCATAAATGTCATTATTTATATACCCTGTTGACAAATTCAGATAACAAGTATATAATATACCTAACAGCTGAAAGTCTTTATTTATATGCAGTGTCCAGAGGATATATATATATATATATATATATATATATATATATATATATATATATATATATATATATATATTTATAGAGATAGATATATCCATCCATCCATCCTCAACCCCTTTTCCTATTTTGCACACATGGGGTCAGGAAGTCACTTCTGCAGTGGCAATCATCTTGAGCCAAGATTTACACCACCATGTAGCTAGACAATCCGCAGTAGTTCATTTGCACCACTCACTCACACACACACTCTCACCTACAGTCAATTTAGAGTGTCCAATCCACCTACTGCATGTCTTTGGAATGTGGAAAGAAACCGGAGCACCAGGAGGAAACCCATGTAACCACAGGGAGGACATGCAGACTCGGCATAGAAGGTGCCCCAGCTGAGAATCAAACTGGAGAACCTCACTCTGTGAGGCAACAATGATAACCATTGCACCACCGCGGCCACCCTGATATATATAAATATATATATATATATATATATATATATATATATATATATATATATATATATAAATATATATTATATATTATATATGTTGTGTCTTTTCGGCTTTTCCCGGTTAGGGGTCGCCACAGCAGAACTCTGGTCCGCTAATGACTGGTAGTTGAGTTTTACGTGCCAAGTTACCAGCCCTGACGCACAACCTTCAACGAAGGTACGCCCATTCACGCATGTCTCCACGCAGAAGACACTCTAGCTGTATATATATATATATATATATATATATATATATATATATATATATATATATATATATATATATATATATATATATATATATATATATATATATATATATATATAGATAGATAGATAGATATATGGGTCTACTTCAAAACATCTAAAATCCATAACATCTAATTTCATAACACTGAGACCAGAACATCTAAAACCCAAAGCATCTAAAACCCAAAACATCAAATTTTATAACATTTAACACTACAAATCACAAGAAAAAAACATCCCCTCCATATATAACGACACCAAACTACCAAACACACTTTTTACTACGTTTCTGCAGGGGGGCAAGCCCCCCTGCACCCCCCACACCCCCGTAAATTAAATATACCAACTCCAAGATCGCACTACAGTGGGAAAAAGTTAATTTCCTAACCCCACTGTATCAAGCCCCACTACAGAAACTAGTAAAAAGTGTGTTTGTTAGTTTGCTGTTATATGTGGAGGGGATATTATTTTCATGTGATTTGTAGTGTTAGATGTTATGAAATTCGATGTTATGGGTTTTAGATGTTTTGGGTTTTAGATGTTCTGGTCTCAATGTTATGAAATTAGATGTTATGGGATTTAGATGTTTTGAAGGGGACCCAGATGATACATGCCTGTACGGCATACTGGCACCTCGGCCACTGCAACTGGTCATGGCATTGACTACATATTATATATTATATATCTATATATATATCTATATATATATATATATATATATATATATACATATATATATATATATATACATACACACACACATATAAAACCCATGGACTTAACCAGAGCTTTCTTCAGAAAAAGTCTTCATTGTTGTCTTTCTTTCAGCTCAGCCCAAGTATCTGTGTCCATTAAGATTCAGACTTTATTAACTAATAAATCTATATGACAGGCTATGCAGCTACCCAATTATATGGAAATGCAGAAATCACCACAGATTTGTCTGGTACCGAAGCAAGGGCACCTGCAGGCAGGTGTAAGGGGGTGCACTTGAACCCACCTGGATTTCGCATCCCCGCATCCCTGGTTAGTTGAGAGCTATAGAGAGTGTCCCCCCACGTCTGTTGCATCCCAATGACCAAATTTGCTGTAGTTAAAAAAAAAAAAAAAGAAACAAATTTTCTGCTACACAGCTGACCCTCAGTTAAAAAAAAACAAACAAAAAATAAACAAAGAGACTTCCGTGTTTGCAGCTGAGCAGCTTAATTTCTGCATTTGCGGCTAAACAGCTGCTTGTCCTGAGTTTTTAAAATGATGAAAAACTAATAACTTCCTCATTTGCACCTGAGGCTGAGCAGCTACTTGCTTTCCATGTGCTTTTTGCCTGGCAGTTGGAACTTCTTATTTTGGGTAAGAGACACTTACAGTGGTGGATTTAGGCTGGGCACAGGGCAGGGTTGCCAGATGTCCATATTTGAGTAGGACTGTCCCAAGATCAGCAGCCCAATCATGAGTCCTGCACTGCTGGTTAAAATCCCAGTGAAACAGCCTCCACTTTGTGATTTTTGATTGCCTCGCATACCGGCATATCGGCCAGTCATAAATCGCAAAGTGGAGCCACTTTTGTTCAATGTGAAACAGTGAGCTATTCTGCATTGAACAGAAGAGGCTCTACTGTGTTATTTTTTGATTGGCTCATGTGCCGGCATATGAGCCAATCAAAAATCACAAACCAGAGCTACTTTTGTTTAATGCAGAACTGCTTGCTTTTCTGCATGAAAGACCCTTTTTTTTTTTTTTTTGTGTGTGTGTCCTGTCCCTTTAGAAATCTGGCAACCCTGGCACAGGGGCACGTGCCTCTCCCTTTTGTTAAACCTATTATTTATTTGTGGAAAAAAATAAAAGAAATGCACTGCTGTTCTAATAGAACTATGTTAATGTGCTACCAGCGCCAAATCAGTATATCTTCTGTTGCAGTTTCCTTACACTTTTTTTTCTTATTGCTTCCATCAAGCATGCATCAGGATACAATTGGTCACAGTGACTCATCAGGTGATCTGTTCTACTATCCTCAATAGCTTCTCCTACTATGGTGCAGCGAAGGTGCATTTGGTGACAGTTTGGACAAGAGTCAGTTGCTGAGATAAATAAGAAGAATAAGAAGAGACATTTTATTTCACAGTTACTACCGTAGCAAAGTCAGTACTGCAGAACCGATCCTGAAGATCTTGTTCCAGCAATTCTGGAGAACAAAGCACAGTGTTGAAAGACCCTGAAGGTATTTTTTTTCTTAAACAAGGCTTTAATAAATTCCACCAAAGAGGTACGGTCTCTTTCAACTGTACAGATTTTCGCAGAATGTCCAGATTTTTGTTTCATATTTTTGGTATGTTTCTGATAAAATTTATGGTTTCCTGGCAAATCACTGAGGATTGAACTCAATAAATAATGAGATATATTTGAGTTTCAGACATCATATCCTCCAAAAAATCCATGATAATTCATGACCTGTTGTTCTAACAACTTTCTAAGTTTATCGCAGCAATATTTAAAATCTGTCCCTAGATTTCTCCTGGACTTTGACTTTCTTGCAAGTACAAAGCAAGGGGAAGGTCATGATAACAGGTTAATTTACCCTTGGATTTTAATCAAACTGCTCAACTGTCCCTGATTTTGGTTCAAAATATCCTGTCTTTTCCAACGACTATTTGGGATAAAACGGGGCTTATTACATTCCACATTAATAGCACTAATATTTTAAGCTTCTGATTTGAGATTTGTTCCTGATTCTGGAAGTAAAAGGCTACAGATGAAGCAGAAGTCTGACTTTTTAACCCCCCCTCCAACTCTTTTGCTTTCTTGGCCGCATAAAGCAAGAGATGTTACTGTAGTAAAAGAAAGAGGCTGTAGACCTCAGTGTTGGTGAGTGGGAAAGCAAGGACCACCCCTTCCATCACATTTAGGGTTACCAGCCATCCTCCCTTTTGGGGAACAGGCCTAATTTGAACAGGCATATCCAGTGAAAATGAAGTGAAAATATACTTTAGAGAAAATTGTTGACTTTCCTCTATTGTTGACCTTCCTCTACATATTGCAGGAGACCATGCTAATCTTGAGTGTTCAATCAAAAGTAAGTATTCCTCATTGGTCAAGGGCTTGGTTTGTTTTTCAGCAAGAAATTGTTGTAAACTGCTTAAACTTAATATGCAAATCACAATTTTAGAGAGAAACCTCAGGTACACTGTCTGGGTAAAGTGCCTTCTTTTTTGTTACTGATTATTTATTGCATTGTTAAACTGTACTTGTTCTGTAAGTTGTATTCAACCCTCCAGTTCCCATTTTTATTCCGACTTGGTTAAAATTGATTATCTAAGTTCACTATTATTTACATCGTTTACATGTCTTTGCAGATGATGTAAGCACTCATTCTGATAATTAGCAACATATTTATTGAGTTGAATTGCAGCTGCAGTTTGAATTGATGCAATTGATGAAAATTTCGGATTAGGTCAATCTGCCTTGAAGTGCAGTATCGAGTGCCACCCATAGACATTGCGATATCCTGTTGTCTACCCAGTTTAAGCAATGCTGACATCCCAAAAGTTAAGGAGAAAAATAAATAAAAGTTGATTATAATGTTGTAAGGTAACAGTTACATAATTGACTGAATGTTGTCATTTGGGTGGAAATGTTGCTGTAATGAGTTGATGATGAAAAGTATTTTTTTTGAGGGTGGTTGATCCAAATGTAATGTACGTGTACTGCCACCTTTTTGTTTACAAAAAATGTACTGCATATATAAATATATAGATAGATACATATAGATATATATCTATACATCCCTCTCTCTCTCCCTCTCTCTCTCTCTCTCTCTCTATATATATATATATATATATATATATATATATATCTAAAATATATAAACACACATATACGCACATGCACGTGTGTGTGAATGTCTATGTATGAAAAAAAAACTATTATAGTAAAAACAATTATTTTCATCCTACTACATACAAGAAACAACTTCATATTTCACTCCTGCTGTAATAGACATTTGACATGCACAGTCCCCTGAAAATCCATATAATGTCTCAGATATTACTCAAAGCTAATCTAAACCTGGTAAAAATTAAGTAAAAATCAGAGACTTGCTTACAGCAAATTTACAAAAATAAATTTAATGACATTAAAATACCCGGTTCATAAAGAATATCATAACACATCTTTACTCCGGATGAACATTGTCTCAGTCAAACTCCTTGCTGATATCCATGAATCAATCAATATACATAAGAATTTCTGATTATAATGTGAAAAATAAAAAGAATAGCAAAACGCTTCCTTACAAACCACCCTGCCTTGCAAGCCAACAATCAACCTTTACAAAACAAACCGCTTCCTTAATGTCTTATCTCCAACTTGAAAAACTATATGTACAGCCTGTTGGTCATTCAATAACAGGAATCAATACTACCATCTTTCCAAGATACAGATTATTCAGTGCCTTTTTCCATACACAGCTTACTTGTAATATGCATGCATGCACACTACTACAACATGAATGCATTTCTGCATACAGAAGTAAGATTAAACTCCTCAGTTCAATTTAAAGGTAGCAAAACAACTCTGAGATTCAGCAAATTGCCTTATGTGACCCAAGCATTACCTAATTAAGAAATGTGCAGGCAGCTACAAAGTCATCTTCATGGCTGTGTTATAGAATTCTCAAACAGCATTAGCAAGCATGTTGCATGCATGCATGTGAGTATGTATGTGCAGAAGTGCAAATTACCGAAGAGTACACAAAGTACAAGCACAGCTGTGAGACACAGAAAATGGCTTCCATCCATTGTTCTATGTGATTTTATTCACTAAAGTGAAAAGAAAATGGGAATATACAAAGTCAGAAAGAGGAAAAGGCAAGCAATGGAACATACACAAGCACACAGGAAAGGAAAGGAAAGTTTTGGAGTACTGCAATATATATATATATTTTTTTTTTGGAACAGGTGCCCCATTTTTACCAAGAGGGGTAAATGGGGAAAGATCTAAGGGAAAAAAAGAAGTGAAAGAAGCAGAGGTATGGAAGAAGGGGCATAACACTAAACATAAAAGACATACAAAGGCCAAAAGGGGAGTTGCTGATACAAAGGGGGTTGACAGTGGATATATAGATATACTGACAGATGCTAGACAGGTAGTGATTAAGAGAGATTAATGACAAACAGGAGTGGGAGGTGGTATATTAGGAAGGGGAGCACCATGATGATGCATAGGGTAGTAACCCAGCTTCTGACCAGATTGTCTGGGACAGACCCAGGAAGAGGCCAGTCACCATCATGACTAGCCTCCCCACTGTGTTCTGCCTTACATGACACACAAAGCAATGCCAGGCAGAGGTGCAAATCTGTTAGTTGCACAATGTCCATCTCCTGGTGGCCAATGTGGACTTCAAGTTGTCAGGCCATGAACTCCCCCAGTACCTTCTCTAACTCTCACAAGGAGATTAACTGTGACCCACTAGCTGAATCACCAGAGGGAACAAGAGCACCCCCCCTTCCAGTGACTGACAACCAGAACCTTCTGGGGACACCTCTAGGTCACCTCCAACAATCATAAGAGCTCCATTACTGGATAGAAAGGAAAGCTGGGGAGGTGGATGATGAGCTGGTGGGAGATGGACGGGAATGATGTTGGAACAGGGACTGCTGCCACATGACAGATATAACCGTGGCAGACACTTCAGAAAATTGGAATGTAAATGCTGTTAAATAAAATAAACAAACATAAAAAAATATATAACAAAAGGACAGTGTCAAAGAGAAATAAAGAGTAAAATTACTACCATCTGTGCATTTGCTGACTAGCCTTACAGGTGCCTACAGGTATACTAAACAGCTGCTTAGGTATGCTGCTTTGCCAGGGCCACTACTACTAACTAGGCATAAAATGTGAAATGTCTCTGTTAGATGATGTGAGTACAAGGCTGCAACTGCAGCATATCCTAGGCCTGGGAGTGAGTCTAACAATGTCAGCATGGTGACCTTGGCCATAACAGGGCATAGAGTGTGTGTGCAGGTGTGCCCCTGAAGGTATGTTGTATGGGACAGGGAAAAAAGACATGCCATGTAGACTTGAACAGCGTCAGTATACATGCAGCACATTAGTTTGGTGCTGGTGAGGTGTACCAAAGCAGACAAGCAATTGTTGTTAACACACGCAGCTGTTATTACATGGTGAGCAATCACCATAATTCAGCTTGTCATGTACCACTGGACAAAACTGTTGCAGTGAGCAACTGCCATGGGTATTCCAATCAGATGTTGCACTTTCATGGACAGATTGTGGAGTTTGCAACAACAATATGATGAGATGTATGCCCTTCCTGACATACACCCAGGTTTCCTGTTCAGGGTAATGTGGGTCCTGCCCCAGGTCAAAACAAGATAGCAACTATAGACATGGCTAGTCCCGCATCACAACTAGCACATAACAAAAGTCTTGTCACCAATGGACAGTTTTGTGTGTTGTTAAGTAGTGATGTAGTATGTATGTCATGCACCCAGCTTAAACATATTTCTTTCAAATTACAGGCTGTCATGCTTGTAAAAGACTGTTACCACAAGGATAAATTCACCCAAGGAAAGAATAACATCCTGCTGCAGAGCACCACAACTCTATGAGGATGATGGCAGATGCTCTGGAATAACAGCTCTAGACCTTCCATAAACACATTTGGTGGGGCCTTATACAGGAGTGCTGTGTGCAGTCAGTGGTCAAAATCAGGCATATGAGAAGGTCCATAGAAGGTTCACTGACATAATTATGCATGCACACACTAAGGCAACCCACCTCTCAGAAGAGTAGAAGACCACAGGTGGGATGATTTGCCAACAGCGTTAGTATTAACTGACACAACAGAGTTCCTGGCATCCCTGTTTGTGGATCCAGATAATTTAAGTCTCCACAGTGGTGTGCAGGGGTGGGATTCTGAATTGCACTGGGCACTTCAAATATCTTTTGGCTCTTTCCAAGTGGGCATGGCTTATTACATGGTACTAGCCACACTATTGTCTGACTCAGGGCTATACAACCAATGAGCATAGCTCTTTTGTTGTCTATTCAATGTATAAAACAAAGAAACAGCACCAGAGCACTCCACGGCGATCAGACCATACACAGAGAAAACTAGTAGCACTATAAGTAATAGTTCAAGCATGTAGTATAAAATCCAAGGTTTGATTTTAGACTACATGCTTGAACTATTACTTATAGTGCTACTAATTTTCTCTGTGTATGGTCTGATCGCTGTGGAGTGCTCTGGTGCTGTTTCTTTGTTTTAAATTTATTTGGTATACTTATCAGAGCATTTACCCCTACTTTGCTCTTTTTATTTGGTCTATTCAAAGTATGTTAACGATATATTTTCATAACACTCTGTTATACAGGAAACATTTCTCTGGGCTGAGAGTGTTGGCAAAAGGATTTTTCATGGACTGGATAATGCTTATGTGTTTTCACAGATACTGTGTTGCCAGGTTCCCTCACCATGGAAACAGACTTTCCTGATGTCAGGAACTGTTTAGGCCCAATGATGATGCCAACCAAATCCTGGCACAGTCAAAGATCATGTTGTCAGTGGCAAACTCTGGTTATATGATGGCTGTATCACCATTCCCCTTCCATATACACAGCTTCTGTACCTGTGCATCCCACCCCTTGAACTCAGGATGCCACCTTAGGACAGGATGAGATCAACACATCAAAGCAGTACCCTTTTCTCCAGTGGCAGAGACACCTTTGGTTGCCAACAGTTCCATCAAACATAAGGAGTACATCAGGGTTCAGCATACTGATGGTCAACCATGCCATGCCTGCTAACCCCGCCTGCTTTGAGTATCTGTGTGACCAAAACACAGCAATTCTGCAGGGCCATTATACAGGTACCGGCAGAAACAAATGTAGTAGGTAAACTAGTCAGTGGTAGTATGTGATCTACATGATGATCTGTGGGAGAGACTGGGCCAGATGTTCAGCATTATGGAGAGGCAGCATCAGGAGTCTACATACTGCAGATGTCCCTGAGTGGCTGCAAGTAACAGCCACTGCTCTTCACATGGCCAGTCCACCGCTGCCTCAAGAGGGAAAGCTCACCATGACAGCCCATAGTTCCAAGGCCTCCACACCACCATTTTGTATTAAGGGCACTGTGGGGCACCATGGGTGCAGGCATGAGATCACTCAGATCACTTCAGAGTATTAACAGTGAGCCCAAACTGTCTATGTGAATTTAATTCTGAGAACTTCAGGCTTCCAAATGGAAAATACTATCCAGCATAGGTTTGGTGAGGCTTCACTACCCTGTCCATCAGTCTCTAGAACATGGACAGATCCACAAAGAGACCAGAAAGGAGGATTTTAAAATAATGCAAAGGGATCTACCAATAACCTTTTGTTAAATTGACATGTTCAACATTCAACATAATCAATTTTTATTAAGAATGTAATTTTAGGTAGTATATTTAACAACTTTGATTTTGAACACTATTAAATATTTATAAAAGGTATTTATTATTATTGTATATATGTTTTAGTTGTTTAGGAAATTTTAGGCCTGTGTTGCATCATTACAGTGTGGGAAACCTGCAATTAATTGATTGGTTATGTTTCCTGGGGGTGTAGTGATTTTATGTATTTAAACCCTTTGACTATCGGTACGCTCACATCTGATGAATTTATATGACGAAAACGCGGGGATAAAATTAAATGTTAGTGTTTATTTTGATTCTGTGTATTTTCCACACTAAACTTGTGTTTGGATCATGACTGTCCTTCCAGAGCTTTTAATTTGACATGATGGCAGGTGAGGGTTCAAGCTTTAGCAAATAGGCATTTAAAGGGGCCAATGGAAATATGCACTTTCCTGATATTATAATTGTAAAATTGGTATTTTATAGCAAATACCAGTCATTTAAGAGGTATATTCTCAACAGTCCCTGATTTTGTTTGATATTTTTGCCATTTCCCTTGTTGGATGTTTGACTTTTCTGATGAATTACTGAGTGTCAGTTATGGTACTATGTCCATAAACCAGCTTAACAGGTAAACAGCAATTAAGTTATTTCCGCAGTTATTTTCAATGCACACAATGAGTGCATTCTGTATGTACTTTTTTTTTTTGTAAGCCAACAGGGCACATTTATGCATTTGTTTAAAGTGGAGCCCCCCCCCCCTTCGACCTATGGTTCCGGTGCCCTTGTGCCCACTTCAAGTAGAAATGTGAGATACTACGCAAAAACATGATTAAAGTAAAGTAAGTGAAAAAATGATGAAAACTATAACACATTATTAAATGGACAGTGTAAAATCTCTAGATATGCTGCTTTACCAGGGTGGTCTGCTTCTGTCGCAACTAGGATTTTGGATATTGGCCAAATCATTATCTGCCCCGATAGTGCCTTTTTTAGATATCGTCAAATAGGTAAACTTTCCAGCATAGCAAAATCTACTCATGATAAGCTAAAGGTATTTCTGCTCAATGCTAGGAGACTCAACAAAAAAATTACACTCCCTAGAAGGATTCCTCACCTTGGAGAATGTTGATGACTGTGCAGTTACTGAAACGTAGTTTAAAGCTGCAGAAAAAAAACACAGCAGTGCAAGGCTACAATGCCTTCCATATATTCAGATCACCCAAGATACATACAATTACAAAAGGTGAAGATGTATCAATCTAATCTACATTAAAGATAAGAACACCTCAAGACTGGTCAAACAATATGACACACTTGAGCTACTCGATATCCAACTAACCTCAGGTGAAATCCCTCAGCATAGCTTAGCTAGTTACAGGTCCCCCAACACAACCCAGGAAAATCAAATCTCATACCTGAATGTACTAAAATTTCTTACCATTCATCCCATCACCATACTCATGAGTGAGTTCATCTACCCCTCCATTAACTGGGAAGCTTACATGACTACTATAATGTAGGCTCAAAGATTTCTAGATTTTGTCATTCTAAATGCCCTAGAACAGATAGTCTGCACTCCCACTAGGGATATAAATATCCTAGATCTGGTACTCACAAACATAGGGCAGTGTTGCACCCACCCCCCCAAGTGTAATGTAGATCAGATCGCAAAGCGGTCTGCTTTAATGTAAATATAAAGTTAGAACCGCCATCTAACCCCAGAACCTTTAATAACTTTTCCAAGGTTAACTGCCTCCTATTATGTGATGGCATAGCAAATTTCCAAGCTTTCACAAACCCAGAAAATTTGGTGGTCTATGTGGAGATGTACACAAAAACACTGTACAGCCATATAAACTACTGTATAGAAACAGGAGTACCAGCTTGAAGTAAACCTAGGTCAATCTGCAAAAAACAAGCCACCCCTGGTATAAATAGGTTGCATAACAAAATAAAGAAAATCCTGCTCAGAAGTAGGAGAGGACATGGACAACAGGACAAAAACTTTCTCATCAGTTTAAAGAAGCAAATCAGGTGACTAGTCAAGTCTTCAAAAGCCAAGTTTGAGGTAAAATTTGCCTCCCAAGCAAAGAATAACCATAAAACATTTTTCAGTTATGTCCAAAAATCCTAAGGGCAACACACAACAATGTATAGAGTTAGTTGTAGACAGCATTATCCATACCCAGCCAAAAGATAGAGCAAATCTGCTATCCAATAAATTCAGCTTGAATTTAATTTCCCCCATCTCCTCTGGTTACCTCCCTAGTAAATACCCTCCATCATTCCCCTACCAGTTATCACAAAAGAGCGGTTGTCACTGCACTCTCTAAAGCTAAAAACACAGCCTCGATAGGTCATGACAGTATCCTAGGATGCCTCTTAAATAGCTTGAAACTTGACCTATCAGGTCCACTGGATCTCTATTTAACCACAGCTTCCAGACTAGCTTTGGCTGTGGGGAGTGGAGGACAGCAATGTTCATCCCTCTGCATAAAGGGGGACCATCAACAGACCTAGGAAATTGCAAACCCATAATTCTGACTAGTCTCTTATGCAAGGCCATGGAAAGAATAATCATAGACCTGATAAACAATTACACAGGAAATCTCCGAACACTGGACCCAACCCAGTTTGGCTTTTTCAAGGGTAGGTCATGCCTTCTCAATCTGGTGGGCTTCCATGGATTAGAGGAAAACAGTGCATACTTTCTACCTTGACCTAGCTAAGGTATTTGACACAATTCCCCACTTGGGTATTGTAGATAAACTCACATAACTGGGCATAAATCCCTATGTCACCAGATGGATAGCCAGTTGGCTCTTGGACAGCAGGCATTTTTTAGAGTGGGGGGAAATCCTAATCCAGCAGGGGGCCAGTTACTAGTGATGTACATAAACTAGCACTGGGACCTCTCCTGTTCAGAATATACTTCTTTAAAGTCAAGGCTAATGTAGATGGCCTTTAACTAGACCAAGTTTGCTGATGACTGCAAGTTGGGGGCAATCATTGACTCCCCAAACAATGTAGCTGCCCTTCAGAAAGATCTGATTCAGACAAATAATTGGTGAAAGAGTCATGGCCTAAAACTAAATGCAAAAAAGAAATGCATACTTATACTCTTTGGGAAGTTGAATAGCCTTATAAATTACAACCTTAATAGCACACCCCTAAGAGCGGACCTAGTGGCGAGAAATCTAGATACACAGATTGACAGTAACTAGAGCTTTGACTACCATGTGTCAATGGTGGTGAGGAAGTCCTAAGTGGCCCAGCTTATAAGTAAGGACATAGCATCCAGATCTAATGAGGTAATTGCCCCATTATACCCGGCCCTCATTAGATCAATAACTGAGGAAAATGCACCTTTTGACATGTACCTGACCAGGCACTTGTAGCAATTGGAGCAGGTTCATAGGTTCATTACAAAAAAAAGATACAGGGTGTAAACATGTCCTGTGTGGATCACCTAAAAGCCATATCCCTTTACTCTGTCTCCTACTGACTATTAAGGGGTGATGTATGCTTAAACTACAAGGCATTCTAAAATCCAGTCCTGATATAACTGTTACATATTCACAAAGCAAACAGCACGAGAATTATCCAATCCAAGAATCTAAATCTGGCCTGTGACATGAACAAAACATGTTGTAGGGACAGATATGTGTGTCAGAGATTACCACTTCTCTGGAACAGGCTATCAATTCACATGAAGCAGAGCCCTTCCCTAACCCTCTTTAAATGCAATTTGTATCAATGGATGAGAAATTGTAAATTCACCCCTGGGGTAGTACCTATCTTCCTTATGGACAGAGACAGTCTGTAAAATACCCCAAGACAGAGGCACAAACCTAAACCATCCCCTAGCCCTTAGGTATTGAAAATATGGGTAAATCCGGGTAGAAATGGCTAGGCTTGTAAGGACTTTTGAGATGTTAGCCAAGTGATCTCCTATGAACCTATGAACTTATGAACTGTATTGCAAAATTCTACCACACAAAGTCAGTTATTTTTGCTTCAGAAAAAGGGAGTTGTAAGATGTGTGTCCTTTTTTCTTTAAATTATTGCTGCCACTAGTATGCTGGTCATGTATTGTGGTTTTCTGAATCCTAGACAACTTCAAAAAATCACATGTGAGGAGTGAATTCAGAAAATTGTACGAAGGGGTAAATCAAGCCTGAAAATAGAGGCATCCTGTACAGTAGCAAATCAGGCCTGAAAATAGGAACATGACTGCAAAACATAGACGGCTGAGAGGTCTGGATTCACCACCGTAGATCATTTTTATCCATTGCCATCTGTGATATGCATGTTTTCTAAACCTTATTCTCTTCCTATCCCTCTTTTAGAGACAGCAGTGTGATATATTGCAAACTGGAGTTTATAGCCTGCAGACCAGTCTTGGAACCAAAATGTATGTGTACTGTTGCAGCCACACAGTAATATGTATAGCAGGTCAAAGATAAGCTCTGAGGAATATTCCAAGATGTCAGTCGCACAGCTGATGAAAGAGTATGAATCATAAGGACTCCCACATGCCAATTTGTAAAATGTGCAGTTGAAGTTCAATGACAACCCCCCCCCCCCCCCACAGATATTGGGACAGCCTGGAAGAAGTCGTATGTTTGCAACATGCAGCTTAAAGGCCACTCATGTGTCCCCAGATGGTCTTAAAATTAATCTCAAATTAAAGTGACTCAAACTGGAAAGCAGACACATGGAGACTGAAGCACATGATAGAATGAAACAGCCTGAGACAGAAAAAGAGTGAGAGCTGAAACAAAAAGACTGAAAGATTGCAAAAGAAAGAAAGAGAGTTGAAGTAGCTTGAAGCTCTGAGAGGGAGGAGCATGAAGACAGAGAGAAGTAGTGACAGCATCACAGGAACTCAGGACCCTTCAGTAAGTACACAGGAATAGTGTGTGTGGGGGGGTCTGTCCTACATGGCAAGGTCAGTACTAAGTTACTTCCTCAGTATAAACAGGGGATTGGCTTTGATAGTTTTATTCAGGCATTTGAAAGAAAGCTTAACCAAAACCAAACTCAACAAGGACAAAGGGTGAGGTTTTTAAATCCTCTGCTCATGGGTAAAAGTCTGTGTGAATACCCTGTCAGGTGCTGATTGTGTTGACCTAGTAAAGTAAAGTGTGTCTTCAGAGAATTTTTTAAGATCACACCTAAAATGGATAGAAAATAAGTTTAGAGAGCATAAAAGAAAACCAGAAGATAGTGTGTGTGGTTTCATTGCATCAATAAGCATCTTTTAGCTGGGTGAGTGGATGTCATGTTACCACTTTGAAATGTTGGGACAACTAATTAGGCAGCATGCATTTAGTACATTGACTAAGAATCTGGTTTAAAGATTCAGAATGTGCCTCAGCAGGGACTTATGTATCACTACCCATAGGTATAAGTGCCACACATGGGAGAAATCTAAGCCACCACATGAGGTTCCACAAGCAAGGGGGAAGTTGCTGTGTCCGGTACACCCAGGTCTTGGTGTTAGATGTTTCTGTAACCAAGTGGCACATGCAGTGTTCACATGTCCAGAGACATACAGGGAAACAAAAGTTATGTGTGAGACTTACTGGAGGCACTGCCACTGTAGTAGTAGTCTATATTGAAATGCTCCAGGTTATTACAAGCACTTGTACTCTGTTCTGGGAGAGTGTAAAGAAACTATTGTTGAGAGGGATACTGCATTGTTAAGCCTGCAGCTGTTAGACAGGAGGATAATGTCCCTGGGCAGGTTACCAAGTTAGGGCCGTAGGAAATGTACCTTTTTAGGAGCTATTGACCATGGTTCATTTGGACTGGGAAAGGGCCAAGCAAGCAAGCAGGTGGCAGATTTTGATGACATCCCAGAAGATGTCCTGAGAGGAAATGACTTGGCACCCCTGGTACCTATCCACGTTGAGTCTACCAGCTACTGACCCCCTCCCCCAGACTTAATATAGTGTATTGCTGGGGTCAGTCACAGGACAAGGCATATGGGGGCACAACACATCTTAGCATCTGTCCAGTGGGGTATTTTTACTTTTTATGGCCTACTAATTTCAATATCCCCTTCCCACTGCAGATCCATAGTTTAGCCAGGGTGCAGGTGTACAATGGAGATGTGCACCATTTCATCACACCTCCATAGCATCTCTGCTGAATCTCTACCCTTAATCTCCTCTTGTAGGCACACCCACCTTTGATGTCTCCAGCTTCTACCAGGAATCATCACCGTGGGCATGCATGGACCTGCTCATCCCTCCCTGCCACTCCGTCAGTCACCCAAGCCACTGATCAAACCCATATCAGCTGGGTTATAGTCAAGGCTTTATCCCTCTATGCCACCTGAGCAGCCTGATAGGAAATGGCTTTGATGACACAGTATCTTGTATACATGCTGTTACACACAGCCACACATGGAGATAAGTATTTTAAGAAGGCATAAGGGGAGGGATCCAGCCAGCAGTCACACCTCCAATAGGCTGATTATGTGGTTATTTTGGGAGAAAACCTAGTAAAATCCAAGTCACAGATGTTAAAATGTACTGATCTTCTTCTCTATGAGACTACTTCAGGAAAAGGATAGTTGGTAACAGTAAGCCTAAATCTGAGCCTCAGTTTTCAAAAGATACTAGGCTTGCTATGAAAGGGGAACTGAGGGGGTGATGAAGAGGGAAATGTAATAGGCATACCTCTCAGATCCCACATTACAAAACCTGAGGGAGACATCCAAGAAGGCGTCTGAATTTCAGTGGCAGAAGAAGTCTGTATACTGGGACAAAGGATTTTTTTTTACAGAGAATGGGTTTCTGGACAAGGGCTAGAAGAAAAACTGACACAGCGGATGACAGATCCAACACCTTTGCATTGGACACTTCTAGCCCTAGTCCATGATATTTCTTTTTTTCTAGACCTTCTAGGCATAAAATGCAGAAAGAGAGGGCTTATGCAACATTTTTAATGGCTAGATACTAAAAAGGCATAATATGGTACTATAAGACATAGGAGCAACACCGAAGGATTGACAAGTTAGGAGACAAAGCTAAGGATGCTTTGGTTCTTTGCCTGTTATTATAGAAACATTTCTGAGGGCAGCCATGTTAATGAGAGGCCTCCCAGTTCTCTACTCTGTGTATGTATTGTGTATTGTTTTGTGAGATTCAAACATTTCTGAATGCAAAGGGTTTCATACCTTAAGTATTTGCTTTGCTTGCACCTCATACCACTACCCCTTTGTGACAGAATTCCTGATCTCCTAAAATTACAATAATAAAGAAGTATACAAATGATACTTGGAAATTAGGGTACGATGATTAGTTAGTGTTACTTATAGTTGTCTAGTAAACTGCTGCCTTTTTTTAAACAGCCCTTTTTTCGCTGCCACTTTGGCATACAAAAAAGTAAACAATACCAAGCTATCATTGTGATGTCATAATAATACAATACATCTGGTAACACATGGATTATCCTACCACAACATTGTGAGTGTGACTGGATTTGAATACAGAGGTAAAAGAGAAATGTCAAGGACATAAGATCAGACACTGAAACAAAGACTTTCCAAAGGATCTGATCCCTCTGTCTGCTACCACACAGTGTGTTTCTATTTTATTAAGAGCCATTCACAAGTCACAGGTCCCCTTTCAGTGGCATATTCTGTACCTCTGCTTCTGCATTTCCTCTGCGACGCTACTGCTGCTGCTGCTATTAACCACATAACCACATTACAAAAAATAAACTCAAACACATGGATAATTAAACAACAGAGCTCTTATTTCCCAGCTTGTGTGTACAAGCTACAAGTTCCATCACTGCATAGTACATACACAAGGGCCCTACTGATGTAACGAAAGAAATATCTAACAAGCAGCTGGAAGCGGCTGGCATATGATGATACAACACATGGTGGGAAATTACAGAAACACAAAGATTTCTTTTCACAAGAGTCCAGTGAAGGAATCTGACAGGAAATACTGAACAAACTCATGTGAGTCACAAAAAACACTGTGTAATATGTAACACTTAAAGTCCTAGTGATAGTTCAAAATTCTTGGGTGAAAGCTTAAAAGAAACAGCAATACATTAAACTTTCTGCTCCACTACTGAGATGAGGGAGTGGGACAAAGGGTAATGCAAGTTTTTCTGTAGGCTTATTATCCTTTAAATAATTTTCCTTGAACCCTGAATTAGTTGATGCATGCCACACAGATGAAGATCCCGCATCAGATCTGAACATTTAGACCGCAGCCCACAAGAGAAAGGAAGAAATATGAATGACGGTTTTGTGGCTTAAGGACTGAGGACTCAATAATTGAATGTACAATGAAGCATCAGTTTATACACTATGAGGCCTCACAATCTCCTGGTCATTTGGTTAAATTTCCCTTTCTCCCCATCTCACCTTTACCCCTAGATGTTAGGCTTGTCTCAGGCTAAGGCTTACACACCTGTATCACAACAAGTCATGTTGTATATGAAGGCAATTTCCTATTATTTCTTGCACTTAGACCAACACAAAGTATATTAGCATTATTACCTTGTTGTACTATAACAGTACTGTCCTCAATTTCTTTGTAATTAAAAAAATGTTCTTGCTTATTAATTTTACCCTTTCAGCTTAAGTATAGCTTATGTATATTGAATAAAATAATACCTACTGTTCCATGTGCTATTGTGTTACTTTAACTGAATGTATATATTGTCATGGTGCTTTTATTCCCAGGTCCTCCAGTGAAAATGGACTTTGACCAGTTGAAAAACATGAATAAAAAAGGGAGAGATAGCATGGAAAACCTTATGATAAAGAAGCATGTAGTAGCACAATGCCTGATGTTCTGGCTGATGATGTTGTAGATTGTGCTAATGACTAAGAGGATGGGAGTGCAGGTAAATAAGAATATGCAATATGAAGAAAAATTTATATTTTTGTATAGGAAATGTTTCATTTATTATCAACATGAATATTTCAGACTAAATTATCCACTTAGATATGGGTTTGGAATTAAATACTAGTGAGACAGGGAATATAAATGTTGGGGTTTCTAAACACAGCAGTCAAAGAACCAGTCCTGGACTTCTGGTGACATTTCTGTGGAGGAAAGACATGTTCCCTAGTTTTTCCTGGATACTTTTTTGGAGCATATGTACCTCTTTTTAAGTTAGTTGCAATTAAATATAATTAAGTGTTGATTGGTAATATTATTGATTAAAATTGAGAAAAAAAGCACAAACAATTTTAAAAACAGTTGAGATTAACAAAGTTGCTGCAGAAAATTGTTGACAATATGGCTAATGGTGGCAAGGCAGTGCTATGGAATGTCCTTGTGAAGATGTGATAGTAGACAACCAAGATAAGGTACCTTGCAAAATGTTGTTGGTCACTACTGTGATCAATAAGGAACATGTACTGGGTAGTTTCTAAGACTAAAAATACTTATTTCTTGGAGCCTAACAATATACCTGGTTGTTTAATAAACAGTACCAAGCATGTCCTGACTGATACAATCCTTGTTATTTTTAACTTAACTTAAGCTACAGACTTTGTCTGTGAAGTTTAGAGAACCACAGTGGTGATGCCACTCCACAAGGGAGGTTTTATCACTGACCCTTGGAATTATAACTCATCAGTAAAAATTATAGACCCATCAGTATATATAGCGTCAGTCTCAGCCTCCATACAGGTTTTGTACCGAGAAAATGGAGATCAGCTACAGTCATTCTCCTGCATAAGGGAGGACCTTCCACAGACAGAGGCAATTACAGACCCAGAAGCCTAACCAGTTTAATATGCAAAGCCATGGAAATACTTATCATGGAATTAATCAATCAGGACATAGGGAACTTACCAAACACTGGATCCATGTTAGTTTGGATTCATCAAGGGCAGGCCATGTTTACTCAACCTGGTGGATATTTTGAAAAGGTCACCAAAGTAATGGATGAAGGTAAAGAGGTACACACTGCATATCTCAACCTGGCCACAGATTTTTCACACAATTCCACACTCAGGCATAGTATAAAATCTAAATAAACTGGGAATAATCCCCTATGTCACCCACTGGAATCACCCACTGGATTGCCAGGTGGCTCAAAGATAAGATGCAGATAATCAAAAAATGGGAAGTTACTTCCAGAAAGAGACCAGTCTCCAGTAGAGGTCCCCCAGAGTTATGCAATGGGACCTCTCACTTTTGGTATCTGCTTTTCTAATGTAAAAGCCAATACCAAAAGGCTCTAGCTGATTAAGTTTGCAGATGACTGCAAGCTAGCAGCAGTCACTGTATCCCCAAATGACTTAACCGTCGTGCAGAAAGGTTTACCCCAAATAAATAACTGGTGCCAAAATCATGGACCGAAACTAAATGCCAAAAAAATGCATTATTGTATCCTTTGGGAAGTCATCTACCTGAGGGAACTACCACATTGGCAATATGCCCCTAATAGTTGTTTGGGATTTGGGATTTGGGAACTTATGTGGACAGTGACCTAACTTTTGACAAACGTGTCTATTTTAAGAAAGCCCTTCTATATCTCACAGCTTATAAACAAAGGGATTGTATCTAGAGCTAGGAATGTCATTGCCCCCTTTACTCAGCCCTCATTAGGCTAATCATTGAATACAATGCCCCTTTGGCATGTATCTGTCCAGACACATGCAACAACTGGTGCACCAACAGAGATAAATTAATGAAAAGATGCAAGGCCTAAACAACATGTCCTACATGGGCCAACTCAAAGCCCTGTCACTATACTCAGTATACTACAGACTGCTAACAGATGACCTGTATCAGGCATATAAGGCATCCTCTGACCCATTTATGATGGATTTACTGCACATCAGCAAGTCAAATGGCATCAGAAGCACTTGGTCTAAAGATCTAAACCTTTCAACATCAACAGAATGGTTTGGAGGGACAGGTATATCTTGCAGAGGATACTGCTATTGTGTAACAGACTCCCCATGCACATAAAACAAAGTTCATCCTTGTCCATATTCAGGCTCAACTTAGATGTATGGATGGGAAACAGAGATTTTACCCCAGGATTGCTCCCTGTACTACTAATGGACAAAGGCTACTCCTAAATGTTTTATTCCATGCATGGGTCCCTTCAAATTATCTATGGTGTTTTTCCAGTTATTTTCATTAGGGGTAATATATAATTATTGATAATGGGATGGGTAAACCAAATCTACAACCAAATGGGATAGGTTATATTTTTCCCTCTTTATATTTAATACTGCTGTGTCAGTTGAGGAATCCTTCAAGTTTTTGGGATCTATAATCTCCCAGGACTTGAAGTGGGAGACCAATGTAGAGTCCATCATAAAAAAGGCACAACAGTGAATGTACTTTCTGCAACAGCTGAGGAAGTTCAACCTCCCACAGGAACTGTTGATTCAGTTCTGCAAAGCAGTCATTGAGTCTGTTCTCGGCTCATCCATAAGAATGTGGTTTGGATCTCTGTCTAATTATGACAAAAAAATAGGTTACATCAAATAGTCAGGTCTGTCGAAAATATGATTGGTATTAGTTTGCCCTCCTTACAGGACCTGTACTATTCCAGAGTCATGAAAATGGCAGGGAAGATCATCACCGACCCTTCACATCCAGGCCACCATCTTTTTGAATTGTTACCATCACCCAGGCATCATAGATTAATATGCACCAAAACAAGCAGATAGAAGAACAGTTTTTTCCACAGGCCATCAAGTTCATAAATGGTTAACTCAGCTTATTAGGTTGGAGTATTCTTTTTCACAAGCCTCCGAGGATTTTGCAATATTGTTTACATATTGTTAATACTTGTTTCTTTCAGAGTTTATTTCACTATTTCTTGCACTGAGTTGCACTTTGCACCTTGTATATATATATATATATATATATATATATATATATATATATATATATATATTTACCTTTTTATCTTGTTCTTAATAGTTGCATGTATGTTGTTTGTCTTGTTCTTAATAGTTGTATGTATGTCATTTATGCAATTCACACTTGCAGAGTCACTGAGACGAAAGTCAAATTCCTTGTATGTGTGCATACTTGGCCAATAAATGTGATTCTGATTCTGATTATTTCTAGCACAAAAAGGGTAACTGGCTAGGCTTAAAATGGCCCACAAGGGCAGCTAGCTTAGTACTTACCCATGAACCTTTGGTTATAACTAACCTTATAAGCTATGATATCAAAAATTTCATTAGACTTCTCCTGCAGCAATTTGACTTTATCAAGGGATGATCTGACCTAATGAATTTCGTTAACTTCCTGGAGTGGGTTACACAAGTTGTTGACAGTTGTCATATTGTTCACACTGCATATCTTGACCTGGCCAAGGCTTTTGAAATCATACCTTATGTTGGCATTGTTAGTAAGCTTAATACCTTAATAAGTGACATCTATGTGGTAAGATTGATAACAAACTGGCTGGAAGATGGCGCCCACATAGTGAGAATGGCAGGTGCCTCATCAGAAAGTATTAAAGTATCCAGTGGTGTGCCCCAAGTTTCATTGCTGGGACCACTCCTTTTTGGCATTTACTTTGATCTCTAGACCAGAAACCCAGAGCTCTGGCTCACTAAGTTTGCAGACAACTGAAAACTGGGAGTTATTTTCAAATCGCAGTCTGATATCCTAACCCTTCAGTGTGAACTTAAACATGTAAATAACTGTACTGAAAAAGAGCTCAAAATAATGCAAAAAAGTACAACGCTGTTACATTTAAATAGAATACAAAAGTAATAATAGTATTAATAATAATAATAATACAATATGAGATGGTCACAGTCACAGGTTCAAATCACACTGAAGGATGATCCACAAAAGGGACATATTAAATGTTTTCATCCCAGTAGAAAGTAACAGGACTTAATCAGAATAATCATAACATTCCTACTGTCAACTATATTAAAAAAACTTTAATCATGTGACCCATAAAATAATTAATCTCTTAAAGACATATTATGCCTTATTTTGTAATATAATTGAACTTTTTAAATGTATGTGCTATCAATGTTTATAAAAACACATAAAATGTATATATATAAAATATCAGATTTTGTTATTACTTTAGTAGCAAGAAAAGAAAAGTGTGCAAGGTTGGAGATATTTTTCTTTTCCAAATGCCTCTGACAGTTAAGCCTCACCATTGAATGGTTGTCTTTTACCACTTGGATGAGATCTAATTGTGGAGCCATCATGCATGTAACCTTTGGGATTTTCTCTTCGCACGCACCTGGGGGCTGATGTGGATACCTGCATCACTGCATATGAGGGTTCTATGCACTCCCTCATACTGTCTGCAGTCTCTCAAATACTACCATCACCAGCTTGGGACTGCCAAGTTCATGTCCTTTGATCTTATGACTATTATGACCTTGCAAGCCTCAACATGCACAAAAGCAATCATCCAACTGATACACTGTTTCCCTCGCCCCAGGATGGGTGAGCCTTACTCCCATTCTCCAATGCCTAGCTCATCCAGGGTCTGAACTGCTAATAACTGTCAGGATTTCTGCATCATAGTCAGGATTTGTTCCCTCTATTTCACATAGCTGGGTTAATAAACATTTTTTTTATTTGAAAATGATTACAGTGTTCAGATCAGATTCCAAGTACTACAATTATGAGATAGTGCAGACTAAGGAACTTCATTTCAAATGTCTTTGGTGTTTACCTTCCATGAGCATTTAATAATTTTGTGAACTCTCAAGAAGCCCTGATTGCTATAGATGAGTATGAGCCAATGTAAAATGAGGAAAGTGCAGTAACTGTTCAGATAACAGATACTTAAACTGATGCAGCGAAAAAGGAAGAGACACATATAAAACATTAGCTTTGTGCCAACTGAAAATATTCTGGATAGCTATGAGTCGTAAAGAGCTTCCTAGTTTTATAACCCATCTTATCCAGTAACAAAAGATACCATCTGACGTGATGAAGGAAGCTGAATAGTAAGGTGAACGATATATTAACTGATGCTAGACAAAAAAAACATTGCTTTAGCCTTTTTTTGTCTAACATGATAGTACTTAACAAAATGTTACTATTTTGTATAGATATTTCTGTCTGTGGCTGCCTACCATTTATTTTATATGTATATATATATATATATATATATATATATATATATATATATATGTGTGTATATATATATATATATATATATATATATATATATATATATATATATGTATGTTTTTATTTTGCATTTGTTTACCGGTGCTGTCTGTGGCTTGAGATAAGTAGAAGAGATAAGAGCAATGATGAGTTTAAATATGAAGATAGAAACTGGAATTCAGTATGAGAAGGAATAGTTTGGATGTTAGAATTTAGTAAGGGAAGAGATATTTTGGTTGTAAGAAACAAAGGACAGAATGATCAGCCTAGATTAGTGCAGGAGCAAAGCCAGTTGCTAGGTGTTCCTTAAGCAGTAGTTAAAATTTGGATGTGTTCTAGAATTTAGTATTGTCTGAGGCATAGGATTCCAGGACTTAGATACTTGGTGGGAGAATAGACAGTTACCGTAACAATTACTAGATTCAGTTACTTTGAGTAGTAGTTTATTGGAGTATCTTAGTGGTCTGCCATTTGAGTAGGGCTGCACTAAGCTCTTGAGTGAAGGACAGTTGTCTGGATGGTGGAAGATGAAATGAACAAAAAGTTAGTTGGTTGAGGAATAGGAGATTAGGTCATTCGATCCAGTTTAGTCTATGAAGTGCTGTGCAGTGATGTGATCTGTAAGGAAAGTTAGTAGCAAATATTACAACTTTGTTATAGCAGGATTCAAGTTTGTTTAAATCTAATTTTCTGAGATTAGTGAATACTGGTGAAGCATATAGTAGGGTAGAGAGGAAATGAGTCCTAGCTATGGAATGTCTAGTGGCCTCAGTTCATATGGCTTGACTCTGAGCCTTGCTTAATGTGGACCTTTTGTATAGTTAGAGTGAAATGTTTGTCAAATTTTAGGTTGCTGTCGATTGTGACTCCAAGGAGTTTGGTGTGCTGGACAGGTTCAATTTTAGTTTTATTTGTTGACTAGATGGTGAAGGGGAGAGAGTTATCAGGTGCTTTGCTGTTTGTGAAGAGCATGAGCTTTGATTTATTTGGACTGAGCATACGTTGAGAGTTTGAGAGGTATTTGTCAGTATCCTGGAAAGGTTGTTGGGTTGTTTGTAGGAGTTCTGGCAGGGAGGGAGCTGAACATATGAGGGAGGAGTTGTCTGTGTATAGAATGATGGTTGCATGCTGGGTGGCAGTGCTGAATCTGATGGTGAATATGGTGAAGAGCTATGGTCCAAGAATTGAGCCTAGGGGTATTCCTACTGAGATTGGTAATAGGGTGGAGAGTTTGTTTTGCCACTTAACAGCTTGTTGGCAGTCAGTTAAGTAGCTGATAAACTAGAAGAGAGCTGGTTGGGTTAGGTTTAAGGAAGCTATCTCATTAATTAGCTTTTGGTAGGATACTATATCAAAGGTTTTAGACATGTCAAGAAAGACAGAAGAGATGAGCTGGTTGTCATTTCTAAGCTGGTTGACTGAGTTTGTAAAACTAACAAGGGCAGTGGTTGTACTGTGTTTAGGTCTGAAGCCATGTTAAGATGCAGATAGGAGATAATTGCTTAGTAGACAGTCAAGAAGTTGTCTGTGTATGCATTTTTCAAGAATCTTGGCTATTTGAGGAATGATACCAATTGGCCTGTAGTTTGAAAAGTCTGTAGAGGTGCTGCCTTTGTGAAAAGGGATAATATAGGAGACTTTCCAGAGTTTGGGATGTACTTCTCAGGAATGGAAGGAGACTTTCCAGAGTTTGGGATGCACTGCTCAGTAATGGAAGGGTTTATTAGGAGAGATATAGGGTAGGAGATGGCATCTGCTGCTAGTTTTAGAATTTAATTTGGGAGTTGGTCAGCTGTGAGGGAGGAAGGCTTAAGTTTGGAAAGATGTTTTTTGATGGTATTAGTTTGAATTGGCTTGATTGAAAAGGAGTTGAGGGTTTGGTCTAATTCATTAGGGATAGATAGGGGGTCTTAAAGTAGTTGCTTAATGGCTCCCCAAAATTTCTGTGGATTGTTTTAGTGTTTTTGTTGCATTGTTGTATAGTATAGCATTTTGTTGTCCCTGATTTGTTTTTTGGCAAGGTTGTGGAATTGATGGTAGGTGAGAAGGGAGTCCAGATTTTTGGTCTTGTGGTATAGGGACCAGGCTCTGTCTCTCTGTTTGAGGATCTGCTTGGTGTTATTGGTAAGCCATGGTATGTGTTTGGAGTTACAACGGGTCTTTCTAAGGGGAGATAGTTTGTTTAGGATATTAAGGAATTTGTCATTGAAATATTGAGCAGGTGCAGATATTTTAAAGGGGACCAGTCACATTGTGGTAGAAGGGATTTGAAGACTTCAGGGGAGAAATGTCTTTTGTTGTGGACAAGTTTATAAATAGTATTTTTAGTGGTGCCTAAGAAGGTAAGTGGGTAGGTGATCATTTAGACTGTCAGGGAGACAGCCAGATTGGTGGCACAGAGAGGGTTTGTTTGCAAGTGTCCGGTCTAGGATTGATTCTTTTTTGCTATGTTTGTCAAATCTGGTCCATCCATCCATCCTCAACCACTTTTCCCCATTTTGCACATGGGGTCGGGGTGTCACTTTAACAGTGACAATCATCTTGAGCCAAGGTTTACACCATCAAGTGGCTAGCCCTGCCCCAGTAGTTCATCTGTACCACTCACTCGCACACACACACTCGCACCTACAGCCAGTTTAGAGTGTCCAATCCACCTACTGCATGTCTTTGAAATGTGGGAAGTAACTAGAGTACCTGGAGAAAACCCACATGACTGCAGGGAGGACATCCAGACTCCACACAGAAGGCACCCAAGCCAAGAATCGAACAGGAGAACCTCTAGCTGTAAGGTGACAATGCTAACCGCTGCACCACCGTGGCCACGTGGTTGTATAATTTGACAGAAACCATGAAGGTAAATAAAAAGGAGGGATTTTCTGAGGAGCAGGTAGACCAATCTCTGTTGAAATCCCCCATTATTATTGTTTCTTGAGTAAAAGTTGAGGCACACCAACAAAGGAGGTCTTCAGTACTAGCTGGGTTGTTACCTGGGGGTATGTAAATAGCTATTATAATAATATGTTTGTTGGACTTTAGTTGAAGGTAGGTGATTAGTTCTGAATTCAAGAGGTCTTGGGGGTTGATTTGAAGTCTTTCTAGTTTGATAGTATTTTTATATATTATAGGTATGCCAACAACTCATTTATGTGTCCTGTCATGCCTATGGATGTTATAATCATGGCTGAGAATCTCACTCTGGTATGTGGGGTTTTAGACATGTTTCTGTTAGGACTGCTAATTCTGGGGAGTATTGGGTAATAGTTTCTTGAAATTCATGACTTTTATTTAGGATGCTTCTTAGGTTCATGTTTAATATTAAGAGATTAGAGTTACTACCTGGGAGATTAATGATGTTTGGGGAGTAAGGGTTGTTTGGAGTGAGAGTGGTTTGATTACAGGGTTGAGGTCCTGGATTAGGATGTATGTCACCACTTAGTTTGATCAGGGTAGAACTACTCAATAGAAATAAGCTTGTGAGTTTGGTAACTAGTATGACATATTTGTGCAGTAAATGTGGGGTTAACTCCATGTGTGTATATTTAAATGTGAAGAGCTCTGTACTGGAGCTGTTGTAAAGGTACGGAGATATGAGGATGTTGTTTAAAGAAGTATGGGGTGTGGTGTTGAGTGGATTAGCGGGGGAGTAGATAGTTATAACCTATTGTGTTTGATAACAGGTAGAAGGGTAAGAGAAAATTAGCAGAATAAATAGTACAAAGTGTTGGATCAACATTGTGTTTGTATTTAATTTGGAGTTAAGTGTTGTGCTGGTGAATGCTGTAGGGAGTAGGTTATGAGGGTGCGGCAGCTAGGGAGCTGGGTTGTGTTGAGGTTAAAGGACAACAACGGGATTCTATTATTAAATGCTCAACTTCTTTGTCCTTTTCTCCCTATTTACTGTCCCTGCTATGAATAAACAACAATACAGCATTTAAAATATTTTAAATTGACTGTTTCTCTCCACTAGAACAGTACCTTACTGTACTGTGGTGGCATCACTTTCAAAAAAAATTTATCCCACCCTGGAAAAGCTTGCTGCAGTCTCCAATTCATTGATGTCACCAAAGCCAATGAATATAGGTAGTTTTCCTGCCAATTCCCTCCCCAAATTGACATCACCATAACCGTCCTAAAAACCCACCCATGCTGTGACGTCACTACTCCCCAGTCCTTCGCCTACCCATACAGAAAGTAAAGGCTAGAACAAGGAAACAGTACATGAGTCAAGTCCTGTTGCAAGCTGTCAATCACAGCAGGTAACAGTTCAAATTACCCTTAGCACTTTGACAGCTACGGAAGTTAGGTGTGAATGGATGGGAGATGAGTGGAAGTACTACAATTCAGGCTTCACAAAAGACTGCAATTTACTCATTCTAAAAATAACCATCAGTAAAAAGCACTTTGAAAGTCTGTTCTGTGGCATTTGCACTGTTTGTGTTTTAAGTAGTCATTGAACAGCATGAAAAGTTACTTAAAACTAACTGACTGAAAGACAGCATTGTATGAATGTAAAATCAATGCAGTGACAGGAGCTTTAGGAAGAAAGAGGTCTGTGTGATGTATTTTTTACAGACAAGCACTGCATTGTGGGATACCTAGAGGCAGACTAAACAATCAGGATCACTTCACGATGCTAGACCTCATGTGGTCAGACTCAGAAATTATGTATAAAAATATTTAAAAACCTGTAAATAGTCCCAGAGTGCTGTTAAAATGTAGGAAACACCAAACCATGATGAAATAAACATATTTTTGATTCTGTGGGTGCTGTTCTCCTTTACAAAAAGTAATCTGTGTTATAGTTTAAGGTTAATTAGCAATTACGTGTTTGACTGATGTGATCGGATGAGTATTTAAGGGAATGTGTTTTGTGGATAAGTTTAAATTTAGGGGTAATGGAGATGGGTGGAATTTGGGGGTAAGGTAGGGGAGCGGAGTGAGTCTGAGCAGTGTGAGGGCAAATGTAATGGGCAGAACTGCATCAGCTACTAGGAATGAGAAACTATCTGTACGATTAGGATACCAGGTAAGTGTCACAACGTTGGCAGAACCCAATGCATTTCACTATATTATTTACATTAGGATTGCCATGTAGAGCAGTTTGTGATATACTTTCCCTATTCAGGTTACTTTGCTCATATGTAAGGCAATACAATGCCACCTAGTGGCAAAAGGGGGCAGAGTTAGAAAGGGAGGAGAGGGGAAAACTAGCAGCTGCTGGTCCTGCAAGTGTGCACCATGTCAATGTTAGAGAAAAAAGGCAGAGTTTAACTATGCAATAAAA
Organism: Protopterus annectens; assembly: GCF_019279795.1. Taxonomy (NCBI): domain Eukaryota; kingdom Metazoa; phylum Chordata; order Ceratodontiformes; family Protopteridae; genus Protopterus; species Protopterus annectens. The sequence goes on along the minus strand of NC_056746.1, from coordinate 1,086,306,949 downwards.
GCAGTAAGAGCAGGATAATAGGGATAAACCTACATTTCTCTCCTGGAGTGTTCTGTCCTATACTCTTCATTCTGTAGGTTACATGTAGGGAGATATCGGCAATTTGTTTGGACCAGATGGAGGGAGAGGAGCACTCATAAAGTGAATTTAGTTGATAGGAAGACTGTAAAAGCAAGTATAAAGATGGATATTAGAGGTGTAGACTAGTAGAAAGAGGAGAAATAGGAACTAAAACAATGGAAACACTGCTGTATTACTTCTATGTACATTTAAATTACTGAAAAGGCCCAGTGGTTGTACACTATCTACAGTGTAAGGAGAATTAAATATCTTAAATTCAAATTTCATGGTATATCCAGCAACAGTACTGAGAATAGAAATTATAATATGAAATACCAATACTCTTTAGTCTTTCATGAACTAGTCTCCCATAGTCCAGAAACCCATTCGCTACTACCTGCACCTAGTGAAAGCAAACCAACGAGGCCACTACCCAGACATGGATGAGCATGCACCCCTGCTTGTGTTCACACATCTACTTCATAGGTTAATATGCTTTTACTAGGCTAATGGTCACAAAGGCCTTTTTAAGCCTAGCCATGCATTCCAAATCTCTGATAGGTTCTGATACCCTTAATAAGTGTAAGCAGGGGCTTGGGAGATGAAACATTTACAAGCAGGGGCCTGGGAGATGAAACATTTATAAGCAGGGGCCTGGGAGATGAAACATTTACAGGTTGCCTATGTCCATTAGAGACATATGTGCCTTTATCACAATGACAGACAGCCCAGCTTCACTCCCCCCCTAAACTGGGGCTATCCATGTTTCAGGATGAATACTAATTGTCCCCAGATCAGGTGGCTCTAAAGCATTCCTTCCTGCTAAGCAACCTATATCACTCATGCTGTAAACTTTAGGTGTGTTTCTATTTTTATTCCTAACCCCACCCTCTGCTTGTTAATGTGCATGCTTTCTTCACAGTGAGGACCTCCTATGCCCCTTCCTGTGCATACATGTTCTCACACATGCACAGTGAGAGCTACCATGACTGGGATGGGAATGCCCCTTCCTGTGCATACATGTTCTCACACATGTACAGTGAGAGCTACCATAACTGGGATGGGAATGCCCCTTCCTGCGCACGTGTTCTCACACATGTACAGTGAGAGCTACCATGACCGGGATGGGAATGCCCCTTCCTGTGCATACGTGTTCTCACACATGCACAGTGAGAGCTACCATGACTGGGATGGGAATGTGCAGCCCACATTGCTAGTTCTGGTTGAAACCTTGTTGCCATGCAGGCCTCTCTTTATTGATGAATGGGAACCATCCAACCTCCTACTCCTTCCTCCAACAATGGGTAAGCAGCAAACATCTCATCCTCCCTGGTTCAACTGCTCCAGTGTCTGTACCGCCACTCAAACACAGGGCATCTATATCACTGTCAAGTCTCCATCCCTGTATGCCATGCAGCTAGGAACAAAACATAAAAGATAGCTACAGTCATACAATTGTACCAACTGGAAGTGGTGTGATTAATGCTTTTATGTTTGTGGTACCCATTGCAGGAAATCAGTAGACAATACACTTGAAGGTATAGTGTGGCGGGAGCTCCTGCTCTTCTACAACAACTTGGCTAGAGAAGACCACCTCCTTTGATGGTATCTATTTAAGTATTTTGCAATGTTACCCACAGTTACATAAATGCAATGTGTGATTTTATTACTGTTAATTGAAAATTAAGGGATGTATACTCTAAACTAATCTGTGCCTGTTGGTAACCCAAATTAAATATGTCTCTTAGGTTATTATTGTTGAATCAGGGCTCTGACACACAACAAATTAAAACTTTTTAGTGTTATACTAGATTGTCAAATGGGGAAAGATGGAGGAGCCCCTACTTTTCTCCTGAAACTATTTATTTATTTATTTTATTTTACATTTGTTTACCAGGAAAGTCTGCCTGGACACATGTCATTTTTCAGCGGAGGCCTGGGGAGAAAAGCTCCACATAAAACATTGAAGTGAATGATAGAATTAGTTACAGTGAGATACTTATGCATTTAACATAGACGAGGATAATATTTTGAAAAAACAAGCACATTTACAGGATCCATAGTATATCACAAAGAAAGCTATACACAAGAACAGAGAGTGTCAGCATTGACAAGTTTTGTTTGCTTCTTTTTCGAAATAAAGCATTACTTATGAATAGGATGTTCTGAATATATATTTATGTAAGACAGCTATACATTTCAGCAAAGGAAGCTGGTGAGGCTGACATCAATGCAAGTCATTATAACAGGTATTGTTTTTTACTATAAATGCACTATATTGACATTTAAAAACATGTAAGAAAGGTGCATTCCTGTTTTGGGTATTAGAACAAGTAGAACCAAACCCTAGGGGTGGACAGTGGGAGACTTTACTTGAATATCCGGAATTAATATGGCAATTATGCCTTAATGTGTGTCTACCCCCATGACTTAGTAGACTTAATTGGCAGTTGTCACTATGTCTAGAATGTACGTAATTCGCAGCTCTCACTATATCTAGAATGGACTTAACTGGCAGCTGTCGCTATGTCTAGAATGTACTTAATGGGCAGCTGTCATTATGTCTAGAATCTACTTAATGGGCAACTGTCACTATCTCTAGAATGCACTTAATGGGGAGCTGTCACTATGTCTAGAATGTACTTAATGGGCAGCTGTCCCTATGTCTAGAATGTACTTAATGGGCAGCTGTGTCGCTATGTCTAGAATGTACTTAAGTCACAGCTGTCGCTATGTCTAGAATGGACTTAATGGGCAGCTGTCACTATCTCTAGAATGGACTTAATGGGGAGCTGTCACTACGTCTAGCATGGACTTAATGGGCAGCTGTCACTATGTCTAGAATGTACTTAATGGGCAGCTGTCACTATGTCTAGAATGTACTTAATGGGCAGCTGTGTCGCTATGTCTAGAATGTACTTAATTCACAGCTGTCGCTATATCTAGAATGGACTTAATGGGCAGCTGTCGCTATCTCTAGAATGGACTTAATGGGGAGCTGTCACTATGTCTAGAATGTACTTAATGGGCAGCTGTCACTATGTCTAGAATGTACTTAATGGGCAGCTGTCGCTATGTCTAGTTTTAAAAATGCATGCAGCCAAATTATACTAACAAGTTTTTCCCAAAGGAATTTCTTTTTATAGTAAAAAACAATGCCTTGATCCACAAGTTAATGAGAGGAACAATGTCAATGAAATTAATGATGCACTTTATGTATTTTACCAAATGCTTTTAAAATGTAACACATTTTTCTTTTAGAAAACAATATATAAGTATTAATTTTATTTGGAGTGGGTTTTTACTTTAGCAAGTTGATGAGTGTGAGAAAATTTGTTTTATTGAAACTGACTTAATTTTAATAGGAAGTGATGTAATCATATGTACTTGCATTTTCTGTCAGTGAGATTTAAAAATTAGCTGTTTGGCGTATTGAAACATTCTGATGAAGTCTTTAATGAAGATGAAAGTGCTCACTAAATTCTGTGTTTTGTATAATTAATGCAGTTGTGTTGGTTTGGAATCCATTTATGAACCATTTCCAAAGTGTTTTTTTGTGGTTATTAGTTTTCGCTTCATTTTGGTGCCTAGAGATTTGGTGTTGATTTGTAAAACAACTGCATTAAACTGGTGTCTGGGGGCTGCAAGAAGCCATGGGGGTTTCTAGATGCTTTTTCTGCAGTGCATGCTACATTTTTTATACAAGCTTTACATCCAGTGACGGCCTGAACAAAACTCATAATTAACGGAACAAATTCAGTTTTTGCTTTTCAACCTTGCTTTTCTCTGGATCCTTGCAACACACTCTAACTGACCAAGACAACACTGTAATAACTGGATTGGAAGTAACTGCATTAAGCCATGGGGTTTCTAGATGCTCTGAAGTACATTTTACAGTTTTTTTTTAAACAATGTTTTCATGCAATGATGGCCTGAACAAAAGTCATGACTAAGGAAAAAAACGTGAGTCTTGCACTTTAACTTTTGTTTTCCTCTGAGTCCTTTCAAGACACCCTAACTAACCAAGATTACACTGAAATAACTGCAGTGGAAATAAATGTATTAAGCCAGAGGACTGGGGACTGCCAGGCCCCTAGAAGCCATGAGGGTTCTAGATGCTCTAACATGCATTTTACGTTTTTTATACAACTGTATCATTTAGTGATATCCTGAACAAAAATTGGGATTAAGGGAAGGATTTCACAGTTGTTCTTCAGCACTGGTTTTTCCTGAATTCTTTCAGCATATCCTAACTAATGAAGGCTACCTTGTAATAACCTTGAATCCTTTCAATACACACAAACTGACCAATGCTACCTTGTAAAAACTTGAATCCTTTCAACACACACAAACTGATCAAGGCTACGGTGTAAAAACCCTGAATCCTTACAACACACTCTAACTGTCCAAGACCACGATGCAATAACCCTTGTTTCTTTCAACACACATGAACTGACCAAGACTACATTGTAATAACCCTGAATCTTTTCAGCAGACTCTAACTGACCAAGGCTATATTGTAATAACTAAATTAAGGTGGGGTCTAGGGACCGCTAAGCACCAGAAGCCATGGGGATGCTCTGAGGTGATTGTATTTCCTAACCTTTTGGTTCAATGTTGGCCTGAACAAAAATTATACATAAGGAAAGAAATTCAGTCAAACTTTTCTATTTTAAGGAAGAAATGAGCTGTATCCAAAGCTTAGTACTCAAAGTTAACCAAACAGCTGTACACAGTAAACAGACACGAAAAATGTTTGTAATGATACATAAATCATATCTGGAAATAGCACCTGCCTCCCTATACCACCTTTAAAAATGCAGGCATTTTCTTTGTATCCTTGTCTGGTGTTGAATTAGGATGAAAATTAAGGGAAAAATAACCACAGCAACATAAGTGTTTAACTCTAATTACTGTCATTATTTATCAAGTGTAATCCACCATCATCTTTTCTCCCAAAATTATAAGTTTACTGGGGATTAGGAGAGAGAGACAAAAATGTTGAGACAAAAATCAGGGATAGTTGAGAGGTATGTCCAACCTCAAATGTCCTTTATTTGGGGCCTTTTGTCCCTGATTGCATTTGGCTTGTTTTTGATTGTAGAAGTAAGAATTTGAGAGATATCACACTTGGGCACAGACAAACAGAGAAACACATAAACACACACACACACACACACACACACACACACACACACACACACACACACACACACACACACACACACATTCACAATGGCTTTCCATCTCTATCATCTGCATTCAGATATAGATATCAACAAGAAATAAAAAACTGTGTTGGGACGAGGGAAGAAGGTAACAGAATGAACACTTTTTGGAACCAAAACTAAAAGTAGCTGGAGTGAATTAATCAGCAAGATGCCACTGCATGAGTTATGGAATTCTGTTGAAAGTTATCACAGCTTCACAATTAAAGCTGCAAATTTTGTTCTGCACTGTAAATATCATTAAAATGTCCCTGTCACTGATTTTTCATGAATGCCCTGATTTTGGCTAAAATTTTGCTCTGACTTTTTATAAGGTAGTTTTAATTACAGTCAACAACTACAGTATAATGGCACATTCAACTTACAGGTTTCTTTTACTTCAAACATCAGACAATGCAAGCTAATTCAGTTGTCTTCCGCACTATTTATAGACCTATCAAAAGCTTTTGATATGGTTAACCATAACATACTTCTGGAAAAACTTAACCTCCTCTCTCTAAGCTCACATTCTTTACAGTGGTTTAGAAGCTATCTCGAAAACAGGCAACAAGCAGTGCTTTGGGAGAATAACCTATCATCCTTACTCCCAGTAAATATTGGTGTTCCACAAGGATCTATCCTTGGACCCCTTCTTTTCTCATTATTTATCAATGACCTTTATTTGAATGTGCCTGGCGACCTGCATCCAATATGCAGATGACTCAACATTGATCTGCTCTGCTACAGATGTTCCCTCTCTCCAGTCCATCACCCAAGCAACCTTTCATAACGTTGAAATATGGTTTATGCAGCACTGCCTCCTCCTCAACCCCAAAAAAACAAAGCTACTTCTCTTTACTCCTACTAATAAATCTCCTACACCTCTCTTCACTATCTCCTCTAATAATGCCACCTGTATTAACCCTGACAATACCACTCGACTATTAGGTGTAACCATTGACAACCATTTGAACTTTGAGGAACAAATTAATACTTCTATTAAAGCTGTAAATAAAAAAATTGGGACACTCTATAGAATTAAATCTTTCCTTAACCCAGCAGCCAGAAAAACCATTGCACAGACCCACCTGCTTTCCACCCTTTTTTATGCTTCAGCTATATTTACCACACTTTCTAAAATAACATCAACAAACTCACTACCTGCTACAAAAGTATAGCTAGATTCATTAATACTACAAACCTAAGAACTAAGCACTGTCACAACCTTAAACAACTAAACTGGCTAGAACTAAAGAACCACCTATTGTACCAACAATTACTCATCATTCATAAAACTCTTCATTTCCCCGATAATACTCCGAGCCTGGCAAACCTTATTTCTCCATACAAGAACCTAACCACACTTCGTTCTGCAAATAAGTTCCTAGTATCCATAACTAAATCATATAATAAAGCTGGGGATGCATTATTTTCTAATTCCATAAGTAAAGAATGGAATCAACTCCCTCAAAATATAACTACTCTTGGGTCTACCTCTCTGTTCAAAAGTCAAGTCAAACAACATCTTACTTCACATTGGCTATGTCCCTGTACCAATCCCGACTGAAAGTTATTCTCAATACAACTAAATTTTTTCCATCCCTTCTCTAAGCCCCTACCTGATGCCTTCTGGAGATGAGAGTTGAATCTTAAGGTATGCCTTAGATTATTTTATCCTTAGTATTTACTTCTTATTATGTTTTCTGTAGAACATGACTTATATGTTTTTAAATGTTTTTGCTATCCTCTCTTGTAGTAGATGACTGACAAGTTTTCAAATGTTATTGCTTTTCCTCTCTTGTACCATTTAGAAATCTATGTAAAAAAATCTTTTTATTATTGTTATAATTTTTTTTTCTTTTATTGTTACACATTATACTGTAATTTTATCTGCACTGGAGCTTTTCTCCCCGGGCCTCTACTGTAAACGGATATATGTCCAGCTAGACTAGCCCGGTCAACAAATGTAAAATAAATAAATAAAATAAAATAATTCAAGTCATCTTATTCTACTCTGTTGCTCAAAGATTGTTCCTAACTTGGGAAGCTAGTTTCTGACTGATTTTGGCTTTGCCCCTGATTCTGGAATTTACCCAGTGTATGTTAAATTATAGGTCTTACTATTATAAGTTGGGAACCTCATCACAGCATGATCTTAGACACACACCCAGAGCAATTCTTTGTCTGCCAGAATTTAGGCTCAAGTGTGGAATGTTCGGCACTATCACAAATCCTTCAATCACTGACATTCTGTAGCCCTGAGCTACACATGCTCACACAGCCTCATCACAGCACAATGCATACAGTTTCCAATATAAGTGTAAATACAAGCAATGTCCTTTCTTATTCTTTCCCTAAGGGTTCCCTGTTCAGCAAAATGAATCAGGCATTTTGAAGATGCATGTAGATGTTGTGTCTTTCGGCTTTTCCCAGTTAGGGGTCGCCACAGCGGAACTCCGGTCCGCTAATGATAGGTTAGGTTAGTACTAGGCTAACTGCCTTTATGGCCATTTTAAGCCTAGCCAATTACCCCATGTCAGAATCAAACCCTGCACTTTGTGTTTTTAAGGTAAGCACCTTAACCATTATGCCAACCTCCCACCCAAATGGCAGTAGATTTTTACATGCCGAGTTGCCAGCCCTGAAGCACAACCTTCAACGAAGGTATGCCCATTCACGCATGTCTCCACACAGAAGACGCTCTAGCTGAGAATCGAAAAGGACAACATCTTACTGTGAGGCGACAATGCTACTGCAGCACCACCACCGCAGTTGAAGATGCATGTAGATACAAGAGTAAATTTTGTTTCTCTCCTGTTTTAACTTCTAATAAGAATCAGAAGTTATAACCACCATATCTGATGGCTGTGTAATTTTATTTCATTTCTACATGTACTGCTCTATTGTTCAGATTTTCACAGAATATCCAAATTTTTGCTTCATATTTTTAGTCAGTTTGTCATAACATTTGTGGTTTTCTGGCAAGTCACTAAGGATAGAAGTGACTAAATAATGACATGGATTTGAGTTTCAAACTTCACACCCTTCAGAAAACATGTTCTAACATAACACAAATCCTATTATTCTAGCAACTTTCTTAGTTTATAAGAGGAATATTTAAAATCTGTCCCTATTTTTGGACCTCTGGTCACCTATTATTTTTGGCTTTGTCCATATTTCTTGTTAAGAGGTTGAGAGTTACCCCTCCACAGTCTACACAATTTGTCACACTTTAACGTATTCCAATCTAAGCTGCTCCACACAAATCAAAAAGCCAGAAGAATATTGCAGAAAGTTCTGGTTGCTCACTGTCAGAATCACTGTATAGTAATGACACTTCTTTCACTGTGCCATTCCTATCATCCCAGTTGTGCACAAAACCACAAAATAAGCATTGCCCAACACATGTCGTTAATCAGTCTGCTGACATTATTACAAAATTAATATTTCTCTCACCTGCACCACAGTTCTCTTCCTCTGAATGTCCCTGCAGTGCCTCTAGCCCTCAATCTTCAAATAGCAAAAGAAAAAAAAATCAAAACTCATTCAGGTGCCTTCATAACTACATTTGAACATTGTGAGATCTGTACTCCTGTAGCAGCATAACGTTTAAGGTAACATCAGCTAGTTAACTGGAGCACCACCCCCTGGAGCGTTCACTGTTCTGCGGGCATGTTTTTCTTTTTTCCTAGTAGAGGTGATTTATTTATTTATTTATTTATTTAGAGTAACTCAAAAAAATAAATAAATGGGAAAGGACACCCCTAAAAAAACATGATAATATGGCACCCTAGGTTGTTGCCTAATTTGCCTATACATAAGGCCGGCATTGTCCTATGTATTTTGCCAGAAACAAGAAATCCACATCACAGAATTATTCAAAGAAGTTAAATTTGGAAAATCACTCATTACCACTGACTAATGCGATATTAATAATGTAAATCAGAGTACCACAGCTCCAGATGGAACAATATTACTACAAATATTACAATGTCAAAAATTGCTTTACAGAGTAACTTAAAATACTGCATTTTATGTTTCAGTTCTTATAAAGTGCAATGCAAAATATTGCAACTCTAACTGGGATCACCCCAACAGTTCCAGTTAGAGAAGTACAGTATAAGTACAGAGTAGCACTTACTGCCAGAGGGTCGGCACAGTTACTTTCTGGACAGACAGCTATTTCATAAAGCTTTCAGATTTTACTTCTTGGGTTTGTGCTACTAGCTTTGCTGCTGAATAATATCAAAAAAATCGACAAGATGTGTTTCTTTGACCAACTTACACAACTGGAGGATGTGAGGAAAGCAACAAGGATTTCTATTGACTGTTTTGGGAAATGTAATGATTATTGGTAGAGACTGCCACAGGACATAGTTAAGGAATAGCGCTCATTCACTGCATGCCTCATTGGGATTCATACTTTCTAGTCATGGCTAGCCTCCACCAAGGTAACGACAACTGCTGAAGCGTTCATAAGTATTGACCTCTTCAGTAGTGGTAATGTTGACTGTGTTATCGAAACATTATGTTTCTATTTAGTGTATTTCTTCATATGTACAGTTTTGCACATGCAGATGACTGAACAATTCAGACAATCTTCAGATTAGTTAGATAATTTAACACTATACTTAACTGATCTGCAGCCAAATGTGGCTCTTCCACTGTCTTTAAATGTTTTTTACAAGAAGGTAGGCCTTTACACAGAAGAAATGTGCAATAAAGGACGGAGTTAATGGTGGTATGTTTTACACAACTATTCATATCATGTTACTAAATTTAACTCTGCCACAACCAGCTCAAACTCCTGCCTTTTTGTCAATGCCACTGTCTCCAACCCATATAACATAGCTGGTCTCACTACCCTCTTGTAGACCTTCCCTTTCACTCCTACAGGTACTCGTCTGTCACAAATCACTCCTGACACTCTTCTCCACCCACTCCATCCTGCCTGTACTTTCTTCTTCACCTCTCTTCCACACTCACCGTTATTCTGAACTATTGACCCCAAGTATTTAAACTCATCCACCTTCACCACCTCTACTCCTTGCATCCTCACCATTCCTCTATCTTCCCTCTCACTCACACACATATATTCTGTCTTAGTCCTGCTGACCTTCATTTCTCTTCTCTCTAGAGCATATCTCCATCTCTCTAGGGTCTTCTCCACCTGTTCCCTACTCTCACTACAGATCACAATGTCATCTGAAAACATCATAGTCCACGGGGACTCCTGTCTGATCTCGTCTGTCAGCCTGTCCATCACCATTGCAAATAAGAAAGGGCTCAGAGCTGATCCTTGTTGTAACCCCACCTCCACCTTAAACGCATCCGTCACTCCCACCATAGACCTCACCGCTGTCACACTACCCTCGTACATATCCTGTACCACTCTTACATACTTCTCTGACACTCCTGACTTCCTCATACAATTCCACAACTCCTCTCTAGGCACCCTATCATATGCTTTCTCTAAGTCTACAAAAACACAATGCAACTCCTTCTAACATTCTTTGTACTTCCCCATCAACACTCTCAGAGCAAACTGTAGTGTAGTGCTCTTTCCCAGCATGAAACCATACTGCTGATCACTAATCATCACGTCCCTTCTTAACCTAGCTTCCACTACTCTTTCCCATAACTTCATGCTGTGACTGATCAATTTAATCCCTCTGTAGTTACTACAGCTCTGCACATCACCCTTATTCTTAAAAATCGGTACCAAAACACTTTTTCTCCATTCCTCAGGCATCCTCTCACTTTCTAAGATTTCATTAAACAATCTGGTTAAAAACTCCACTGTCATTTCACCTAAACACCTCCATGCTTCCACAGGTATGTCATCTGGGCCAACAGCCTTTCCATTCTTCATTCTCTTCATAGCTATCCTTACTTCCTCCTTGCTAATCCATTGTACTTCATGATTCACTATCCCTACATCATCCAACCTTCTCTCCCTCTCATTCTCTTCATTCATCAACCTCTCAAAGTACTCTTTCCATCTCCTCAACACACTCTCCTCGCTTCTGAGTATGTTTCCCTCACATTATCCTTTATCACCTTTACCTACTAGTGGTCATTTATATCTCATATGAGCTTTATATTCCTGGGGGAGTGTCACATCATAAGTTAAAAGCTTTGCTACATTATGGTGCACACACTAGCACTGGACTATGTTGGTACATTTGTGTAGGTGCTCTGTCACTGCAGCACTGGAAGTACTATGAAGATAGCATGATGGCACTATGAACATGGCATGATGGCACTATGGAGATGGTATGATGGCACTATGTAGATGGTATGATGTCACTATGAAGGATGGCATGATGTCACTATGAAGATGGCATGATGTTACTATGGAGATTGTATGATGCCACTATGGAGATGGTATGATGGCACTATGAAGATGATATGATGGCACTATGGAGGGGGTATGATGGCACTATGAAGATGGCATGATGGCACTATGGAGATGGTATGATGGTACTATGAAGATGGCATGATGGCACTATGAGAATGGCATAATGGTTCTATGGAGATGGTATGATGGCACTATGGAGATAGTATGATGGCACTAAGAAGATGGCATGATGTCACTCTGAAGATGGCATGATGTCACATTGGAGATAGATCGTATGATGGCACTTTGAAGATGGTATGATGGCACTATGAAGATGGCATGAAGTCTCTATGGAGATGGTATGATGGCACTTTGGAGATGGTATGATGGCACTATGGATAGTATGGAGATGGTATGATGGCACTCTGACCTACTTTCTGTGCCATGTGCTTTCTGGAATTAGCTGGCAGGATGAGTTTTGTAGACAACAATACAACTATAACAACACTGACAGGATCACTTGCCATACTTCTATACGAGTGAAGTTGCCTATCTCTGTTAATGGACTTTGGTAAGGAAGACGCAATGCGGTTTCTGTAGATGGCTTTGGTATACAGTTAGCGAACTCTGAGTAGCAGTAATTCTGATATTCAAGCTATGAAATAATTTGTTTATGTGGTATGGAGCACAGCAATATTGTCCAACAACAGTGTACAGTTCACTCTGAAAAGACAGTTGACACTTTCCCTGCATTTTCAGCACATCAGCCCTGTGCAATGTGGATTATGTTTTTGTATTATAGGATTAAGATTACATACAGCATAAGAGGTGGTGCTGAGGATGCTTTACCTTCCCACTCAGTGCTGTATTCAGGAATGTTTAGCCAACAAATCAAGTATAGCTGTGAAACATGCTTTGCCATATGTACAGTTTCACAAGCATGTTATTTACACATGTGGTGAAGGTTGTTCTGGTAAACATTTTTGATTATGAAAGAAGGCATTTATGGAAGTATTCATTAAGACCATTGCGAGATAATTAACTAAGTCTCTCAAACTTAATATGCCAACATAAAAATACTACAAATTATCAGGTGCCTACCTTTTAATAGCAAATTGTGTTACTCTTCAATGCTTATTTGTTTCAATAAGTAAAATATCTATTTAGTTATGTTTCCAAATATATACGTTTTGTGTGCACAATAAAGGAATCCAATAGAAAAATTAAAAGTACAAGTTGCAGAAATAGTATGTTAATGTCATTTACCCTGTTTTTTATATTCATCTGATGAATTAATATGATTTTCATTGGTTTCTGTGTCTGCTTAGCACAACTTTATTGATGTTTGCTGATGTTGCCTACAGCTATTGATTTAGTAAGTCTTTAGCTTTCAGTCTTTACTAATATGGAGACATGTTTAGAAGAGAATAAATGGACATTTAAATTCTGAAAGAGTTGTGTGGCCAGACTGGTAAATGGTCTAATCACCCCACAGCTGTCAGCCATGACATTATGTCATTATGCCGTTATGTACCAATTTGTACAGTATGTTACCAGAACTGGAGTCTGTGCATTTAGGTTACATTAAATTATTCATCATTAAAAAGCCACATTTTTCATTTAGTCAAAAAAATGAAATACCATTTAATTTGATGAAACTCTGGGAATTATATTGATGATTCTTACTGTATTCTATGTCATTATTATTATAGTATTATAATTATTATTATTGTATAGTCATTACGATTTTATTTCATGATGTTTATGCCTTTATATAAATAGAATAAAATCCGATTGTAAACATGGGTCATTAATGCACGCATGCAACAGTATAAATGCTAAATATAATAATAATAAGAAGAAGAAGAAATGTAAGTTCTGTTGAACAATGAGTTCATTTTATTTATATAAGAAAACACAATTATTATGTGCTACTGAGTGACAGAGGCAGCCCTTAAATGCTTTGTGCCATGTATGAGTCCCCTAAAGTTATCTATGGTATGATTAGAGGTAATATATAATTACTGACTTTTGTTGTTGTGTCTTTCGGCTTTTCCCGGTTAGGGGTCGCCACAGAGGCACTCCGTTCCGCTAATGATTGGCAGTAGATTTTTCATGAACGCCGAGGTGCCAGCTCGACATTCAACCTTCAACAAAGGCATGCCCATTACGCATGTCTTTCGAATGCCCACCGAACTGTGGGGAAGACATGCAGACTCCACACAGAAGGCACTCCCCGCACTCCAGCCGAGAATCGAACGGGAGAACCTCTTGCTGTGAGGCAACAATGCTACCACTGCACCACCACAGATGATAATATATAATTATTGACTATAGGATGGATAAGGACATTCTCTAACCAAATGGGATAATGAGATGGGTTAATCTGAGCAAAAAAAGGGAAACTGGCTAAGTTGGCTAGGCTAAAAATGGCCCACAAGAGCAGCTAGCCTAGTACTTACCTATGAATAGGTGTCCAAGATTGTAGGATTCCCAGGATTGGTATTACACCCTTACCATGAGTTTACACAATCTCAGAGTTGGTATATATAATTAGCAGGCAGTGTGGAGGGTGCAGGGGGGCTTTTCCCCTGCAAAACTTATGCTTTTATTGTTTTCACTTTAAATTTTGCATGCGCCAAGGGAGTTTCTCGGTGCATGCATAGTGGCATGTCGATAATGGGATTTTTGACATTCTGACATTGACGTTTTCATGTCAGTGCTAAGTGTGTTTTATCTTAACTACTACACCCATACATATATATATATATATATATATATATATCAGTTTAACTTAGATATATATATATATATATATATATATATATATATATATATATATATATACATGTATAAACGTTGGATCATCAAAATGAAAATCAAGCTCTTTGTATAGCAGTTCCCATTTTGTCGATGGCTGCAGAAATGGCAGTGCACTGAAGTAGTGTGAAATCAGTACACAGTGGAGTTAAGAGTTAATAAACGTTTCTCATTTTCTTTGGTGTTGCTGCTGCTGTGTGATCTTAGAGATTTTATCAAGTTGCAGGGATGTGAGGGCAGAGGGTGGAATTGTTTATGTTATTTTATGTTTAATGTTGACTAATTTTGCTAAAAGTTTGCATTGTGATTAAATGTGATCTCAATAACTAACTATATAATCATATGTATGATAATATAAGTTATATTTAATTGCATAATTTAGTTTGATTTGGTCTGGTATGAAATGGCAAATTACCTGAAATCCCAGTTTTTACATACTTTTGTAATCTAAATTCTAGAACTTTACCTCATTTTCTAGGGAAAATATAAAAATAGAGAGAGTGAGCATGTGTTCAAAAACAAGTAGCTGTCTGAGCAAACATTTTAAACTTGTTTGTTATAGTTTTGTTGACTGGCCTGTTTGGTAAGCTGATAAAGGGCAGTATAAGAAATGAGGTAAATCAACCCCCCACCTTAGATAATCACTAGTTTAGTAGCGAGTTACAAGCAGGAGAAAACAAAGTTACTTAATTCAGATTAATTACTCCAAGCAATCTGCAAAGTGGAATAACTTATCATGATTGCCAGAGCATCGGACATTAGTTTTGTGCATTACCAGAAACTATGACAAAACATAATTGTCACAATCCTGTGTTACAGTTAGATACAGTAACCCTCTTTTACTGTTTAAGTGCACAACTATAAAACATACCTCATTCAGAGGTGCTGTTCTTCATTGCATTTCACCAAGTCTCCCCTCTTTCATGTTCGATGGCTTGTTACACATTCATTGTTAAGGATGTAAGCAAAAAAGCCATAATTCAATGACATCCAGCACATTTTGTAAGTA
The DNA here is from genome assembly GCF_019279795.1 of Protopterus annectens. Lineage (NCBI taxonomy): Eukaryota > Metazoa > Chordata > Ceratodontiformes > Protopteridae > Protopterus > Protopterus annectens. The sequence goes on along the minus strand of NC_056746.1, from coordinate 1,086,291,513 downwards.
TGAAATATATTTTAATCATGTTATAAGTCTCCTAGTTAAAATTTTAATAGCATTTTCACATTTTGCATGTTTTTTTTTTTTTACATTTTGAGAGGCATTTTTCTGCATTTGATACATTGAAGGCTTAGAGGTCTGCAGCATCTAACCAGGAGATTTGTAGAACTGTGTTCCAAAGAAGACAACCTTATAATAAAGTATAATTAGTATATTAAAGTAACAAATCTTGGAATTAGCATAAAGCAATAATACACATCAGTTGTAGTTTCCATAAAAGAAAGGGAGGGAGTAAGTAAAAGAAGCAGTGCAAATGGTCATGGCTAGACAGTGGTGACCTGCCCTTTTTATGTCTCTCGGTCAGTATTAGCTTCCCTATATAAGCGGGTACTGGATCCAGCACTACTATATTACTGCATGTTAAACAAAAAAAAACCCACACAATGCAAATGTCTGCTTTTCAGATGTATTAACTTTGTTCTTCTTGAATGATTTCCTTAGTGACATGCAACACATAAGTGGTCAGTGTAGCCACAAATTGTAGTCACTCAACGTTTTTGGCACTCACTTATCTACAGTTACTTACATCACCATATCTGCTACTACTACTATTATGTGTTTGCCTAAATGTACAAAAGTCTCTGTTTTGCTTTTTGTTTAGGGGTACATTCAGTTTGTTTTTTATATAAAGTAAGAGGCTCTGGAGTCAGGTAGTGCCCCCCACATTTATTTATTTATTTATTTGTTTACTATTTATTTGCCTTTGTTACCGGAATAGGCCACATCAGAGTATAGGAATGACAAACCCCATAACAAAAACTCTTTCAGACATTTGTTACTTTCAGTTGAAAGTACACAGTGATATCGTGCTGAAAAATAACCAGAACCAATAAGAACTGGAATAAAAATTGCAGCTTACTGAATTAATTTTTTGACTGTCATTCCATATCCAATCCCAATGGATCTACAGGCCTGGTGTCTGACCTCTGTCACTCGTCCCACAAGACAGGACGTAGTACATTGGCAAAGTCAGAACCTGTTCCTTCCTCATGCAAGTCAATGCACTACATAAGAAACAGATTCCTTATATTAAGAAGCAGTCTGAGGAACTCCTAAGTGTCAGAGTCTAGGAATAATCATCCTTGCAGGGAGGTCAGTCGCTGGCCTTTATTCTATGTCACATTATGTACAATGAATGATGCTTGGTGTGGGTATATGTTGCACAGGCCTTGCCTCCCTTTCTGCTTATGCTAATGTTACTGTACTTAATCATATTCTTTATGAAAGATCATGTGCTAATGCTCCTGCTACATTTCTGTCTGTGGATGTAACATCCAACCTTTATATTCTCCAACCCACCCCTTTCTGCCACACATGTTCATGATGTGACCCAGTTCAGAGCTGGCAAATTGAAACACTGAATTAAAGAAAGCAGGTGACTGCTTGTATTTCTAATGTAATTCGTAATCATATATACACCCTGGCATTACAAATGCCTAATAGATTTAGGTCTGAACAAGTGATAAAACTGGGCATCGTACTCTGTTTAGTGTACTGTTTAAAGAGCGCGTGTTGCTTACTGAGCACGCACAACCAGAGTTTAAACCTTGCTGCATCTTTGTTTATAGCATTTCCTATATGTTGGAAGCCGCTGCTTTTAGCATCTAATTGTACACGTGCTTATCACCAGTGTTAAAGTAGTCTGAAACGGGCAATTCTATGTTTATGCCTCCCTACGGCTCTTACCATAAGTAAGACTATTTTAAACTAACGACAATTCTTCTTTTATTATTTCTCTACTTTAGGCAGCCCCCAAGCTTAAATAACACTCCGCGGGATCCCAACACATTGCCGCTGACCAGAGAAGACCACTCCAAGTGCGAATGCACTAAAAAGACTTAACCACTGTGTTTGACTCTAAATCAAAACACCTAATAGTTGCTCAAGGTAATGCACCGACCAACCTAAAAGTGTTTTTTATCACGTACCTTCTACAAAAAGAACTTACTTTATTAAAAAATCATAAATACAGTATTTTTAAACCTGCTGTTAAATACGGTCACCTTTAAACCTGAAGAAATCCCTGTGGTGTAATAGCCCCGCGAGGTTTCATTACTCCCATGTGGTATTTCCGCCTCTACGGCTGCTTAGAGGAATAGTGTTGGGTTAGACCAGTATACTCCACGGACGCTTCTCCCAACATTAGGGTAGGTTGTATACCAATTCCTACCTTGCTGCATCACCCATTTTAACGGGGAAACTGAGAATATTTGTTTGTATTTTTCCATTGTACTCATCTAGAGCTCGCTTTGAAGAGCGCGCAACTATACTGTACCTAAGTATCACACTGTACTGATGTCTAATTGAGTGTTTTTACTTCTGCCTAAGCACACTGCTCAATGCGAGCGTGTAATCTTGTCGTTACTGTGATATTGAACTGATTTTGAACTGCTGCATTTATAATCTTGCTGTTACTTAGATTTAGGTCTGAACAAGTGATAAAACTGGGCATAGTACTCTGTTTAGTGTACTGTTTAAAGAGCGTGTTGCTTACTGAGCACGCACAACCAGAGTTTAAACCTTACTGCATCTTTGTTTATAGCATTTCCTATATGTTGGAAGCCGCTGCTTCGTAGTATTGATTTGTACATAGATTTAGGTCTGAACAAGTGATAAAACTGGGCATCGTACTCTGTTTAGTGTACTGTTTAAAGAGCGTGTGTTGCTTACTGAGCACGCACAACCAGAGTTTAAACCTTGCTGCATCTTTGTTTATAGCATTTCCTATATGTTGGAAGCCGCTGCTTTTAGCATCTAATTGTACACGTGCTTATCACCAGTGTTAAAGTAGTCTGAAACGGGCAATTCTATGTTTATGCCTCCCTACGGCTCTTACCATAAGTAAGACTATTTTAAACTAACGACAATTCTTCTTTTATTATTTCTCTACTTTAGGCAGCCCCCAAGCTTAAATAACACTCCGCGGGATCCCAACACATTGCCGCTGACCAGAGAAGACCACTCCAAGTGCGAATGCACTAATAAGACTTAACCACTGTGTTTGACTCTAAATCAAAACACCTAATAGTTGCTCAAGGTAATGCACCGACCAACCTAAAAGTGTTTTTTATCACGTACCTTCTACAAAAAGAACTTACTTTATTAAAAAATCATAAATACAGTATTTTTAAACCTGCTGTTAAATACGGTCACCTTTAAACCTGAAGAAATCCCTGTGGTGTAATAGCCCCGAGGTTTCATTACTCCCATGTGGTATTTCCGCCTCTACGGCTGCTTAGAGGAATAGTGTTGGGTTAGACCAGTATACTCCACGGACGCTTCTCCCAACATTAGGGTAGGTTGTATACCAATTCCTACCTTGCTGCATCACCCATTTTAACGGGGAAACTGAGAATATTTGTTTGTATTTTTCCATTGTACTCATCTAGAGCTCGCTTTGAAGAGCCCAGCTATACTGTACCTAAGTATCACACTGTACTGATGTCTAATTGAGTGTTTTTACTTCTGCCTAAGCACACTGCTCAATGCGAGCGTGTATTCTTGTCGTTACTGTGATACTGAACTGATTTTGAACTGCTGCATTTATAATCTTGCTGTTACTTAGATTTAGGTCTGAACAAGTGATAAAACTGGGCATAGTACTCTGTTTAGTGTACTGTTTAAAGAGCGCGTGTTGCTTACTGAGCACGCACAACCAGAGTTTAAACCTTACTGCATCTTTGTTTATAGCATTTCCTATATGTTGGAAGCCGCTGCTTCGTAGTATTGATTTGTACATAGATTTAGGTCTGAACAAGTGATAAAACTGGGCATCGTACTCTGTTTAGTGTACTGTTTAAAGAGCGCGTGTTGCTTACTGAGCACGCACAACCAGAGTTTAAACCTTGCTGCATCTTTGTTTATAGCATTTCCTATATGTTGGAAGCCGCTGCTTTTAGCATCTAATTGTACATGTGCTTATCACCAGTGTTAAAGTAGTCTGAAATGGGCAATTCTATGTTTATGCCTCCCTACGGCTCTTACCATAAGTAAGACTATTTTAAACTATCGACAATTCTTCTTTTATTATTTCTCTACTTTAGGCAGCCCCCAAGCTTAAATAACACTCCGCGGGATCCCAACACATTGCCGCTGACCAGAGAAGACCACTCCAAGTGCGAATGTACTAATAAGACTTAACCACTGTGTTTGACTCTAAATCAAAACACCTAATAGTTGCTCAAGGTAATGCACCGACCAACCTCAAAGTGTTTTTTATCACGTACCTTCTACAAAAAGAACTTACTTTATTAAAAAATCATAAATAAAGTATTTTTAAACCTGCTGTTAAATACAGTCACCTTTAAACCTGAAGAAATCCCTGTGGTGTAAGCCCCGCCCGCTGCTTCTTCGGGCCGCCTCCGCGCCCCTTCCTGCCCCCTATTCCCACCCGCCCCCAGTTCCTCTACATTTATTGGACGTTAAGCCCATCCCCCTTACCACCATCCAATTATGACTGTCCCTCACCCTGTACCACTCCCTCCCTCTTCTCCACTAGTCTTCACTACAAAGTCTACTCCTCCAGTCCGCCCACCCCTTTTCCCTCCCACTGCCACTCCCTCCTCCCTCCTCCTTGCTCCAGTACTCACCAACTTGCAGCAAGGTAGTTCCCACAGCTAATACCACTTACCTACCCCCCCCTCAACATGGACAAAAACACTATTAGTACTTTCTCCCTCACAACAATACTACTTACCTTATCTTATCTGGTAACTAGATCTGAAACCCTTGACCCAGCAAGCACCTACTTCCCTATGGTCAGACCTCCTGCACTCCCATGACTCCTCCAAAGTCATTCAACCCTCTCATCGCCCTGCTATTAATGTGCTCCAACAAAATCCACCCTACTCTCTGGTACCCGAAAACATCCTCAACAAAGGGTCATCTTAAACTTCTAATGAAACTCCAAAGAATTCTTGATTATTTAAAAAAATCCATAACAAAAGATGGTGACATCCACCCTAACCCAGGCCCCACCATTAACGTTGACCCAAACCCCTGAACGCTGCTAGAAGCCCAGCAGGCTCCCTACGTATGCTTCACCTTAACCTAAGAAGTATTAATAACAAAGTTCACAGCTTGCATGCTCTACTTGCAACCCACTCCCCTGACATCATGTGTCTCTCAGAAACTTGGCTCAAACCCAGCACTAAGGATGAGGAAGTCATCCCACCTGGGTATAACATCCTCAGAGCCGACAGAACCACTAGAAAAGGTGGTGGAATAGCAGTCATGTTCAAGAACTCCTTGAATATCATTAGGAATCCACTCCAACCTCCAAAAGTCCATAACCAGGAATTACTTGCTCTAAAGCTATCCATAAACAACCAAAAAAGTATTAATCTCCTAGTCATATATTTCCTCCAGGCAACAATACTGAATACCTAGAACAAACTCTGAGTTGGCTTTCCACCTTCTATCCCCAGGAAACGATTATTTTAGGAGATGTTAACATCGACTGGTCTCTCCACTCCTCCCAACCAAATCCACTCCCCATTAACTTACACGGATTTTCCCAACTTATTCATTCCCCACTAGAATTGGACATGCCCAACAAAAGGAGAGCATCATAGATTGGATCCTTACTAACAAGGATCCTTCCAACTATACCTCAGGGACCCTCCTAACGACCTTAGCGACCACCTTATCACTTTTATTATTAAACACAAATGCTCAACTACAAACCCCCCCCTCACCAGATTAGTCAGAAACAGCAAGAATTTTGTCCCTGATCAATTCCTTGCTGACCTCTATGCTTGTAACTGGTCCATCCTAAAAACTCTACCCTTAGATCAGAGCGTGTCATACTTTAATGATACCTTCCTTAAAATACTTGACTCTCACGCTCCCAAGCGACTCATTAGAACTAAGGAACGTATTGCACCTTAGCTATCTAAAGATTCTAAAACTAAAATTAAACTCAGAGATCAGGCCTGGAACAAATGGAGAACCACAAAAACCCCTCTAGATCGCATCAAGTTTCTTCAGCTTAGAAACTCAACCAAAGCTGCCATTATGTCTGACAAAAAACAATATTTCTGTCACCTACAAGACAAATATCAAAATAATCCCAAAAAATTCTGGGCAGGTTTCAATCACCTCCTCCATCCAGGCAAATCCACTACCCCCACACCAGAAACACTCATAGATAAAAATCCAAGTGAAATAGCTAACTCTTTTAATTCCTTTTTTACTGAGACCATCCAGTCCCTTGCCAGTCAGCTCACTTCATCCCCTGTGGCTCCCACCCCAACTAACTACCCCACTCAAACTGCCTTCAATTTAAAACCCACCTCCACCTACTACATTCGTATTCTCCTGAAAAACTTAAACCAACCACCCTAGCGGCTGACTTACTCCCAGCCAAATACTTACAAATAGCTTCTGATGCCATAGCCTACCCTGTATCAATCTTAATCAACCGTCAATCAAGCCTCTATTCCCTCAATCTGGAAAATCTCAGATATCATTCCTCTCCACAAAGGAGGGTCATCCACTGCCACAACAAACTATAGACCCATAGCCATTCTCTCCCCCCTATCTAAAATTTTGGAATGTTGCATTCACAAGCAACTCATTACCCACCTCATACAAAACAACCTCCTGTCCAACACCCAACACGGCTTCCGCCCCCATCATAGCACAACCACGGCTCTCCTCTCCTTTGTTGATTCAATTAACCTCAACCCGAATAACAAACTAATCTCCTCTGCTTTTTCTAGACCTATCGAAAGCCTTCGATATGGTCAACCACAACCAGCTGCTCCATACATTGGAAACTTTTAATCTTAGCAAAACTACCATAAATTGGTTTAATGCATACCTCACAGGCAGAAAACAGGCGGTACAGTGGCAAAACAAGATTTCAGACCTACTCCCCACGAACATCGGTGTTCCCCAAGGATCTATTCTCGGTCCCCTTCTTTTCTCCGTCTTTATTAATGGTCTACACTCTATCCTCCCTAGAGCCACCTGCATACAATATGCAGACGACTCCACTCTTATCTGCTCAGACGACTCTCTCACCAAACTCCAAGTCACAACCCAAAACTGCTTCTCTATTGTCGAAAAATGGTTCTCAGATCTAAAACTCCTACTTAATCCAACTAAAACCAAATTGCTTCTATTCTACCCCTCCCCAGCGACTTCTTATGGCACGAAACCTCCCCATACCCCCACCTCAACCTTCGTTGTGTCCTCTAATAACGGTACCAAAATTTATCCTGTCACCCACACTAAACTACTTGGAGTGACAATTGACCACAAACTGAGATTTGACATCCATGTAAACCAGGCCATTAAATCACTTAACAAGAAACTTGGGTCCATGTATAAAATAAAGAAATTCTTAACCCCCCACACCAAACTAACCATTGCCCGTACCCACCTCCTACCCACACTCCTCTATGCCTCCCCAATATTCTCCTTCCTTCACAAGAAAGAGCTTAATAAACTATCCACAACCTATAACCACATAGCCAGATTCATTACGGACTGCCCTACCGCACCCATCACTGCCTAAATCTAAAAACACTGGGATGGCTAGAATTGCCCAACATCCTCAAACTTAACCAACTTACAGAGGCATTCAAAATTATAAAACATCCTTAAAAACTCCCTCACTGAACAATATACTTACCCCTACACTAATCTAACATCCCTAAGGTCATCCAAAAGTATTCAAGTATTAACCATTAAATCTACTAACTCGGGTGGTGATGCACTGTACGCCAATTCCATTGGCAAAACCTGGAATGCTCTCCCCAACAACCTTAGACTTATACCCACTCTCCACCAATTCAAAACTCAACTCGAACTCTATTAAAATCTCAATGGCTATGTCCATGCTCTAATCCAGACTAATAGCTCAGGCTCCCAGCTCAACCCGGCCTACCTAGGCCTCCACCCAGCCCTTAACCCAGCCCTTAACTTAAGGGTCCACTATTAAGCCCTAATGATTCATCTTTACTAACTAATATCACTAATTGAAATTTTTTATACTATTACCTACTGTTATATTTTTGTATTTTTAATGTTGCCTGTCTCAATTTCCTAACTTATGTCACTATATTTGTTTATGTACCTCTGTTCTTTGGAGCTTTTCTCCCCGGGTCTCCACTGAAAATGGACATGTATCCAGTTGGACCAACCCGGTCA
>NC_056746.1:1086208302-1086280802 GCF_019279795.1 Protopterus annectens | reverse complement strand
GGTTTTCATTAAACTATAACTTAATGTAAGAAATATACAAAAATTCCTAACCTAATATTAAAAAAGGTTTGATACTAATGCTATCGTTAATACCAGGAAATCTAGCGGCATCTGTATATATTTGCCACTTGCTTTCTTTCAATGCCAAAGACATTTTCCAGTCCCCTCCATATAAATAACTGACAACCTGGTCAATAATATCAAATTTAAATAAATGTTCTTCACCTTTCTCTTGTATATGCCTATATAAAGCATTATTCTTATCCTGTACTTGTATTTTGTAATAATGTTCATAAATGCGTCTTTTTAACTGTCTTTCTGTTTTACCTATGTAAAATGCAGGGCAGGCAATACAGGTAGCAAGGTATACTACCTGTTTGGTGTTACAATTGCCTGCTCTGCACCTTACAAAGGTGTTGTTAATGTCTGCCAATCTAACAAATGCTGCTTCATTAATACGACCACATTGTTTACATGTTCCACATTTTTAGTGGTCTTCTGATTATCCTTAACTTTTCCATAATTATCAGCCCTTTCTAATAACCTTTTAATATTAGGAGCAGTTTTGTAAACAAATGATGGATTACTCCCTAATTTAGTACCTATGTTGTTGGAGGTCGTAATCAAGTCCCAATGTCTGCATACAATGTCCCTTATGTAAGTTACATACGGTGTGTACATTAAAACACACACCCTATTGTAAGTCACATCCCTAGGTTCATTTTCGGATTTAACCGTATTTGTTTCTCCATTAATTTGATTGAACCTTCCCATCAAAGGTACATATTTTTTACCCCATTGTTTTGAGACATAATCTATTGTATCCTTTAGCATAACTACAGGATATCCTCTGTTCTCAAACATCCTAAAAATATCCTGCAATTCAGCATCCATAACTTCCCTCGTAGATGACATGCATGCCGCTCTGATGCATTGTCCTTTAACAACATTTTTAAATATATATGGTGGATGGTTACTATTATACTGAATATAATCATTTGAAAATGTGGTTTACTATAAATCCTTGATGCGAAACCTTCATTCGTATGACTTAAATATGTATCCAAATAAGCGATTCCCTGGCTACTTAGATTGTGTGTAAACTTTAAAAATTGTGCTGTACTATTTATATACTCAATAAATTCACCTATTGTCTCCTTTTGGCCCTTCCATAATATAAATAAATCATCTAGATATCTAGCATAAAATACTATGTCTGTACAGAATCTACTTTTAAACAAAAATTCTGATTCCCATTCTAACATTTCAAGGTTGGCAAAAATGGGGGCACAAGACGCCCCCATAGCTACCCCCTTGCTCTGCCTAAAATATTCTCCTTGGAATGTAATATAATTATGATCTAATATTAATGCCATCATATCTGTTATCAAGCAAATCCTGTCCCAACTTAAATTAGAGAACTTCCTCAGACTATTGCTAAAATATTCTAGTCCAATATCATTAGGTATACTTGAAAATAAGTCTATTACATTTATTGTCAAATAAATTAGACCTTCGTTCCACAAATCAGATGTAAGTTTGCCTAGAAAATTCCAAGAATCTATCATTAAATGTGGAATTTGTCTATATACATGTTTGGTCCATCTATCAATAACCACCCCTATATTAAATGTTTTAGACTTAGAACCTGAAATAATTGGTCTAAATGTTTTTTTTTTTATATAGATTTATGGACCTTAGGTATACCAATTATTTTGGCCAAAATAGGGTAATCAGTTTTCAGAAACATATATATTTCATTCGTAATTCTATTATCTAATAGATATTCTTCCAGGGCCAAATCAATTCTTTTATATCCAATATTGATTTGATTAATAGAGACTGCTTCATAATTACCTGACTCATGCAATAAATTGTGTATTTCCATGTTATAATCCAACGTATAATAAACTACAATGCCTCTCCCCTTGTCGGGCTTCATAATTCTTATATCATTATTATGCATCAATAGGTTCAAACAATTCCGTTCACTTACTGTTAAGTTATCCTGATATGTATTATAATATGAATAATCTTTTCTATTCCTTATATTTTTATTAAGCCAATATATATCTTTACATACCATTTTTTCAAAATGGGCTACTTGCAAGTTGGATGCTGGGACATATGAACTTTTTTTCTTTAGATCATTATGTCTATTTACTTCATTATTAGCATCACTTTGTCCAAATTGTATTGCTAGATTCAGCCTTCTACAATAAAATTTAATCTCCTTAATAGTATCTACTAAATTAATACCTGTAGTAGGAATAAACTTCATACCTTTACTTAACAGCTGAACCAATACCTTACTGATATCTAAATCTGTATAAATGAACACATTAAAACCATTATGTGTGCCTAATATATGATTAACATCCTCATTACAACTAATATCTTCCACATCCACATCCAGGTCATTACCCTGTTGTATACCATCATCATTCTTTGCCTCAAAATGCTGTTGTACACTGTTCTTAGTAAGAGGGTGAGGTAACATACCTAAACCCATATTCTGGATAACATTTATCTTACTATTTTGTTCCACTGATTGTATTGCCTCTTGGGGGCTAGAAAAAATCTGCCCCCTTGAAAATTTTCATCTCTTTCCACACTCATTATTCTGTTTCTATTGCTCATAAATCTCTCCTTTTGCGTATTAATTCTATCTTGTGGCCACACATAGGCTCTATTGTTCTGATATAGTTCTATATCACGTTGAATCTTTCTATTTTTCCTTTGATAAATACTATTTGCTTTATTTTCAGCTATAGTAAATTGCTTATTATATAATTCTTTCCATACTTCAAAATCAGTGTGCCTAACAATGTTATCGTTCAACCCTTCCACCTCACTAACTAAAGTGGTCAATTTTTCATCATTTAATTTAATAAGTAATTTCATATATGAGAACCCATAACCATCAAACAAGTTGTTAAATTCATTAATGACAACCGCTTTATAATCAACACCCAAAGGTAGTTTAAAAAACCTGAGTCCCTTGGGTACAACTTGTATTTTTAGGCACTTTGACAAATATGCATTGTCTATTTTTGTATTCTTAATCTGAAGCAGTTTCTTACCCAAAGTGAATATCATTTCTTTCAAAGGTTCATTTGTATAACTAACTTGCCTTCCTTCAATATAATTAGTTTCCCCCACATTCTCAAAATCAAATTCATCACATAAAAATTGATCCATTATATCACCTTTATGGTGTATCACTTTTTTAGAGTTCAATAACAAATGTCCAGAATGTCTTTTTGTTTTACTTTCATAACATGGGCTAGAGACAGTTTTATTATGAACAGTACCTTTAGTATTTCCTTATACTGTCCTCGTATAATTCGAGTACGTTTTTACTGCCTGTCGATTCTTCGGTCTAGCCCCATTCCTCTCTGCTTCTTCTCTAGTATGGAATAAGCTAAAATCAAAAGTAAATTTGTTCGCTGGCGACAAGTTACCAATTACATTCCTGTTAACATAATCCAGGGAATCCTGCATAGAATGTGCATCACCATGATCCACACCCAACTGTCCATTAGGAATGTCTATCTGTGTGTTTGTATTCGTAATACAAACATCAATAGGTGGAGCATGAATGTCATCCACCGAAGTGCATTTAACTGAAGTTGTACGATCAAATTCCCGTTCGTTTGGTTTAGGTGCTGCCACAAAGGCACTCACCAACTCTATGAGCCTGTTGACCTCAGACTGCAATGCCGAAACCTTGGCGCGTAATGCGATAACATCATCCTTGTTGTTCAATAAAGCTTGCGGCTCGTCTCCACTTCCTGCCATACCAGTACACCAACAAACACTCAAATAGCAACTATATAACCACGTACAAAGCAAGATAATGACTGGTGCAGACTGGGGCGACTTCAAACACAGCTCGAACAATTCCTCTTTTATTACAAATATAAACTTCCACAGATTACATCCACTGGTTTTCATTTAATTATAACTTAATGTAAGAAATATACAAAAATTCCTAACCTAATATTGAAAAAGGTTTGCTACTAATGCTATCGTAAGGATTGACAGTCGACATCAAGGACCTCTATACCTCCATTCCACACCGAACAGGAATTGAATGGGTTAGAGAGTTCCTTCACATAAGAGGGATGGAACATCAGCAAATTAATTTGATAGAAGTTCTCCTTGAAATAATACTGGAGAATAATTATATTCTTTTTTCAGACAAACTGTTCCTCCAAAAGAGTGGCATTGCAATGGGCTCCCCTTGTGGGAGCAGTTTTGCTAACAGTGTCTTGGCCTATTGGGAAAGGTCCTTCCTATTTAATTGTACAACATACAAAGAACATGTGGCCTGGTACACAAGGTACCAGGATGACATGTTCTTCTTGTGGAAGGGGCTGGTGGACATGATTAATGGGTTTATAACTGAAATGACTTCATTTACTTCATTCTTGGAATTTACATACCAAGTAGGCCAAAATGAGGTTAATTGTTTGGACATCCACCTTAGTAAAGACAATAACAATAGGCAATTTAGTTCTACCATCCATCAAAAACCCACATACTCTAATACATTCCTACATTTCACAAGTTGCCATCCCCTCCATCAGAAAAGGGCAGTGGTTAAGGGACAGGCAGTAAGAGCAGCGAGGATGATATCCAATTGTGATGATTTCTTAGAGGAGTGTAATATCCTCAAGGAAATGTTCTTAAAAAGAGCTTATCCTTTACCCTTAATCGATCAAGTGATGGAAGAGGTACGTAATAAAAGATCAATAGGGTATTTTCAACCTTTGGTACAAGAAAAACAAGTTTACACAACCCCACCAGTGGGGAATGTTATTAACATTTCCCAGGGAAAAGAAAAGATATTGAATGGGGCAACTAGTTTTTTAACAACCTATTCCCTAGATGCAAGCAGCATTAGGGAGATTATATGTAAAAGTCGGTCTTTAATACAACAGGATAACAAATTAGTCAAAATGTTGGGCACAACACCAGCTATAACATACAGAAGAGGTCTCAATTTGAAAAACTTGATTGAGAGACTGAAAAAGCTTTAAGAGGCCAAACTGGTATGTTTAAATGTGGAAGATGTGCCCAATGTAAACATATTAAAGTGACTAATAAGGTTAACATCAGAGACAAGACCTATCAAATTTGGGGTAGACATACATGTGATTCCCAAGGGTTAGTATATGGGGCTGTCTGCAACCAATGCAAAGGTTACTATATCGGAAAAACAGAATGAAAGCTCAAGCAAAGGATATACGAGCATCAATATAGCATTGATAGGCAGATCAGTACAAATGCCCTAGCAAGGCATATAATAGAACACCCAGACCATAAGTTCAGTTTTATTGTCTTGCAAAAAGTAGACCGTAGCAGAAGGGGTGGCCCATGGCAACTTAAACTCGAGGAAATAGAATTGGCATGGCAGATCTGTACCATGGCTTATATTATGCTGGGTTTAAATGAATATGTATCTATCAAATGTTTACCCAAAATAAAAGCCTTAGCTAGATAAGCATTACAAGCCTTTTTGAATAAATAGATCCATTTAGGATCTTTTAATATACATGGTTTTAAAAATGTAGTAATTTTAAAGTAAATATGTTACCATCACAAGGCTGGGTGATTTAGTATTTTTAATACTGAGATAAATTAGGCTTGAGAAAGTTTATTGTCTAAGGTTTACTGATTTTAGGAAAACTTATGTAAAACAAATCTCTGGTTCAGCAAACAAATGGTTACTTGTGTTTTTTTATTGTTGATTGTTTTTTACTTAATTGATTGCTTGATTAGACTAACATTGTGTATGAAAGGCATTCTTTTTCACATGGGATTGTATCTTGTATGTTTATCGATGGTCTGAAGAAGTTGGCTTACCTTTTGGAAAGCGCTTACCAATAAAGGAGTTTAGTTCTACAAATCCGCTCTCTTTTTTGTTTTCACACATATTATAACAGTAATGTTATGATTTGCAATAAGACTGTGGTTATTGCAATTACTTGAGAAGGGTCACAGGGGAACTGTTATAACACACAACAGCTATGCAGCACTTTAACTGCTATAAGTCTATAAGCCAATCTCTAAACTGAAAGACATGAAATGAACAGCAGTCTATAAAATACTTAATGACATCTTCAGTGACATCATCTGCATCTTATCTGTTGCACACATACACACACACACACATATGTACATGTGTGCCACACACATGCACACACACTCTCACAGTCATACACATAAGCATGCACAGGCACACATGCACACCAACACACACACACACACAAAATCATACACACAAGCATGCACAGGCACACATGCATAACTATGCAAACACACAAAATCATATACACAAGCATGCACAGGCACGCATGCACATCTACGCAAACGCGAACACACATACACATGCACGCATGCACACACACACACACACACACACACACACACACACACACACACACACACACACACAGATGCACATGCACACACACACACACACACACCCAAAATCATATACACAAGCATGCAGAGGCACACATGCACACCTACACAAACACACTCACATTATATAGAAATAATATTGCTAGAGTCAAGTTACAGTATGGAAGCATTTTGTCTCAAGACACCCACACACTCATCATGTAATAATATAAGTGACTAGCTTAACTTTTAAGCCTTTAATTTATGCATGGTGGCTTAAAGTAAGCAAAACACAATCAAATTTGTAATTAGTAGCTCTTTCTACGTTTTGTGTGTTGTGTTAGTTTACTGAGAGCATGGCTATACGGTAAAATCAATAAGCACAACTGCAAATGATCCCAAGGTTGGCAAAAACTGAGAAACATAGTTGTAAAGCTTCACACTGTTCTACAAATGTTAATTGCTTAAGATAGGATTTGCAGAATCCTGCCCAGTAACATTACTTTGGGGATGCCATTTTTACAGGGGAAATGACACTGGCAGTACATGCTAATTAAAAAATGGCTTTGCCATTACCTCAAAAATGATACTCCACCTCACTTTTTATATTTTAGCTCTGCATCTACAGTGACAATACAAGGCAGTGTTTCTGCTAAATAAATGACTGGCTATTGCCCCATCAAGAACAAAACATCACTTTGTTAAATATTTCTTCTTACATTTTCAGATGGGAACACTGGAAGCTTGTTGCCTGCATATTCTGTGGCCAGGAACTGGGGCTGTGAAGAAAGTATCATGCTATAGCCATATAGCTATTATAAAGGAAGTCTAGACATGATTTATTTATTAATGCACTAGTTTATGAGCTGGAACCCATACTACATTCAACAAGGGTGCCCATTTCCTGGTAATAAAAATGGGGAAAAATAGGGAAACAGGAAATGAACAAAATTCATAATTCATAATTCATAAAGATAATTTGCATTCTGGATCAATAGGGAGTTAGAAGTAAGAGACAATATTTATATGCTAATATAAAGAGGTCAGGTCCAAACTGGATGTTTGCCAGGCCAAATATATTGCATATAAGTAATTAACTTAGCAGCAACTTGGTAAAATAAGAATTCCAACTAACTAAATGACTTGAGAGTATCTATTAACCCTAACAGTGAAAAAAAGGATCAGTAAAGTTGAGTAAAAAAGGCAGCAAATACAAGCTACACATCTTATGGAATGTGATGTGGGTTGAACCAAAGCAGATGTGGATGGATGTAGTTCAGAACTCGGTGTACAGAAGATGTAGGCGGGCAATGAGAGTTAGACAATGTCTGGATGGAGAATTCATATATAGATATGAGAGGTAAGAATTATGGGGAGAGGATTAGAGGGGTAGCATGAAAACACAGATAAAAAAGGCAGATTACAGTAGGGAATGGGAGGAGATGGATTTAGAAATGGTTATTTTGGAGTGGAGATCTTGGTGGTCTGGAAAGTTAGCATGGAAATTTCAGACATCAGATGATTGTTGTGCAGAAGGGCATCAGATTAGATCATGGAGTGGTACAGTATTATTAGAGCAGTAGGATACTCAAGGGTTGTGGTCTGGCTCCAGAGGGCATACTGTGGTGATTCAGGACAGTGAAATACACAACATTTTTGTAGTGAACAGTTATATTAGAAATAGCAAGGTAATGCTTCACTGTGGAATGTGGGCAATTTAAATAATCCCATAATAATCCTAAAAGGTGTGGAGAAAAGGTGAGTTTGAGAGACTGAGTACAAGGGGACTAGTCATAATGTTATGCAGGCAGAAATTAAAAAGGAGAAGGTGATGGTGCAATTCTGAGTTGTAACGGAATGCAGGACAAGAGGGTACCTAAAAAATGCTTTCATATATGTCCCCAGTTCCCACAAGTGATGACCTGAAAATTTTTCATAGGCATCAAACATTTTTGAGAAATATGCAAACAAGGCAAAAGAAAAATATGAGACAATAGGTGGAGATGTTAAGGCAGAGGTTAGTCCTGACTTACTGAGACAATTCAGGAAGCAAGAATATTATCAGGGTGTACTAGGGCAGTAATGAAACATGGTAAAGGAAGATTTGTTGAAGTTGTAGAAGGCACTCAACATCAACAGAAGAAAATTTTATTTTTCAAAAAATGAAAGTAGACAGGAACATTGGATTGTTTTTGTTGAAGAAGAGTTTGATGGATGTGGTATGTAAGGTAAGAATAGTTAATATAATGTATTTTAGGTAGTATCAGTATTACCATACCTCTCAACTGTCCCTGATTTTGACACAAATTTTAGCTCTGTCCCTCTTAATCCCTTTTAGCACTAGTGCCTTTTGGACAAACGCCGTGAATTATGCTTAATAAATAATGACAATAATGAAGAGCTGAATAATTATTTTACTTCAAGAAATGTATATTAATTCACATTCTGTAATTCTGTTAGTGCCTTAAGTTAATAGAACTAATATTTTAAAAGTGTCCCTGATTGTCCCTGATTTTGTCTGGATTTGTCCCTGATTGGTTGAGAGCTATGATCAATATCAATAAGGTTGAAGTGCATGGTGTGGAGGGTAATGACATGGAACACAGAGAAGCAGGCAAGAAGAATTAAGATGGCTGAGTGCAGCAGCAAGGCAGGTGTTGTCTGAGAACAGAAAGAAAGATAGAAAGAGGAGAATAAGTGTGATAATGGAAGATGGGAGGGTCTAAAAGTGACTCAAAGAGACATAGGCCAAGGAAGGAGTGAAGAGATATGAAAAATGAAGCAGTGCAAAGGTATGTACATGGGAGAAACAGTCAAAGAACATGTAGAGTCAGTGGGAATGTAGAGAGGATGACTGGGTAGAAAGATGGCTACCGAACAGAAAATAAAAGTACAAACTAGGAAGGAAATACACTGAATATTGTAGCAGACATAAATAGACATGGTGATTTGTGGTGAGAAGAGTGAAAATTGTTGATTTGGAATCCATGGACCAGATAAAGATTTTAGTGAAGTGCTAAGAGACAGAGAGATACTAATATCATAGAGAAAAGCACTGATGACAATGTTCTTGAAAAGGGAAGTGAGAAATTCAGAGCCCCCTGAAATGCAAACAAATATCAGTTATCATGGGGGATGCTAAGAGAGTTGCTAGGACTTTGGTAATAGACTAAAAAGAGGGCATGGTAAATCATTGGGAGGGAAGGGTAACTAGGGGGTTGTTAATGGAAGATGACCAATGTCAGTGATGGTTTATACTGAAGTTATGTACAGGACAAAGAGGAAGGAGAAGTAGGACTGTAGAGCCATGTCAATCAACATTAAGAGGGCAGGGGCTCTACTGAGTGTGACGTTATGAACAAAGTACTGAAGGAAATGAGCCTGGCCAGAAGATAATAAATGGGGTATTATACAACTACCACCCATTAATATTCAAAAATATGGACGCTGATTGGTCAGCGTGCACGTTGTAAATCAGAGTTATAGTAATGGGAAAAGGTCCGGTCGTCTGGACTTTTTCCATTACTATAACACTTTTTTTACAGCAATGGAGAACGCAAGATCTCCATTGCTTCACACTGTCTCGCTATGTTAAACGAGTTTAACATAGCGAGACAGCTTTAAAAAAAGCAACGGAGATTCTCTGTTGCTTTTTTTAAAGCTGTCTTGCTATGTTAAATTCTAAAATAGCGAGACAGTTTGTAAAAAGCAACGGATATCTTGCTTTCTCCGTTGCTTTTTTCAAAACTGTCTCGCTATGTTAAATGGGTTTAACATAGCGATACAGCTTTAAAAAAAGCAATGGAGATTCCGTTGCTTTTTTTAAAGCTGTCTCGCTATGTTAAACCCATTTAACATAGCAAAACAGTTTGTAAAAAGCAACAGAGATCATGCTTTCTCCGTTGCTTTTGCCCACAGCTCTGATGTACTGCGTAGGCATACGCATGCGCAGTACATCAGAACTGCCCCAGAATACCAGACAGCTGCGGAAGGGCAGCAAAGAGGCATTATACAATGTCATTATTTAAGAAAAGCAATTAATTTTTTTCTTAAATAATGTCATTGTATAATAGCAATAACCCACTTCTGGGTGTGGGTAATGCTGGATTTACCCACGGTTGGCTTTGTTTGGCCACTCAGGCTTCACCCTCGTGACCAAACCACACCAACCGTGGGTAAATCCAGCATTACCCACACCCAGGCGTGGTTTATTGCTATAGTATAATGTGTGCATCAGCTGGCGTGACAGCTGGGGTCACTCACGTTTTTGTCTAGAAAGGTTAGTTTGATTGGGGGTATCAGGCAAGCTATTCCTCTTCCACTGCATTTATTTTTTAAAAAATCATGGGAGTGTCGGGGGGTGAGAAGAAGGAGTGGGTGATATAATAGCTAGAATGGAGAGGGGTATTGGTTCAATTATTTGTACATAACTACCGTGTCCTGAGAAAGGATGTGGAGATGTTTCTTAAGGTCATTCTGAAGAAAATTAGTCTGAGCAGTGTTGAGTCAGGAAAACAATCCACTAGAAACTGTAACTGTTGATTTACTGCTGAGTGAGAGAACTGGAGTCTGCTAGTTATAGAGGACGGAGCGAAATACCTAGGTATAAAAATATTCTCCAAGAATTAGAGAAAATTTAAATCACAATATGGAAGTATGGAAGAAATAAAGAAACAAGTGGATAGGTATGGTAGACAGTAATTTGTTACATGGATGCAAACACAGATAATGATTGTCCTAAAATTCCTAAACTCTGTGTGACGTTTACTGTCAATTAAGAAGACAAACACTGGGGAAAGTGTAAATGGTATGTGAAAATTTTGTATGAAGGGGAGTAGATTGAGCTACAGCAAAGAAATAATGTGACCAGCTGAGCAGAAGTCTGGGTGGGGGTAGCCAAATTTTAAGCGCTATGTGGTAGAGGTGAAAGTTTATATGATCAAGGACAGCTGTGATGTTGGAAACACTGAAATATGAAATAGAAGCAACAACTAATGAATGAGAAGGATATATGTTAAAGATGTGAAGAAAGGCAAAGTAAAGTTTGAAATATTAGTGGATATGAGAGACTTTGGAGGTGGCAAAAGGACCAAGGGCCAGCATGATAGGTATTGAATTAGTGAATCAACAATAATTAAGCAAAAGAAGACAACAGTAGATGTAGTGACTCAAAAGGAGCTTGGAGTGGAGAAGGACATGGAGAAAAATAGCAACAGGTTAAGAATGTTGTCAAGGACACATCGCAAATATGGTTGTGCAAGGAGTGAGTGCAAAAATAATGCAATGTTCATTCAGTATGTGTGGCCCTGGAAAAGATTGAGCAAAACAGGGAACGGAAGTCATACAGCCTTTTATAACAATGTAAGGACATACTTACACTGTTGAAGTTTGCGTAATTGTTGAGCTTTATATTGAAGATTGAATATCACTGGTCACTTCACTACAGTGTGTTGTATTGTCTCACCAGAACTGCAATTTTGGGGACTTTTTTCCTTTTTTTTTTATCACTGTAGTGTGATTGTAAAGTTGGTATATATAATTGGGGGTTTAAAATCCCCACACACACACATGGGCTACAGAGTGGCTTGCCCCTCTGCAGCTTTTTCCTAGTCTTTAAATAATTTTTCAAGTTATGCTTTTCAGAGTTGGATTTTCAGGAAAACATAACATGAATTCTATTAACTCAACCAAATATAGGAAAACCCAAATTATGTGCCAACTGGGAGTGGAAGCCTATAAAGAAACTGTGGAAAAGCTAAGAGAACAGCACTGTTTGACAAAGGGGCAATATCCAAGATAAAGAATGGAATGGACAACATTCCCCTAATGGAAAATATACTCTCTTATCTCCCAAAACATCTCTAATGAAACTATCCTTCTTGGGGATGTAAACATTAATTGGCAGAACCTAAACATTGTAAACTCTCCACATCACATAAATCTCCACGAATTTATGTAACTAATCACTAAACCTACCCACTCTAACAACTCTCATTCTCTAAGCTCTCTGATAGATTTGAGACGTGTAACTAATCCCAGCAAATATCATAATCCAGAAACTCTACCAGACACCCTGAGTGATCACTCATCTATAAAAGTGCGCAGATATAACCCCCCATCTCTCTAAACCACACCGGCTTATCACCTGCCGCAAACTTTCCAACTTTAACCCTAATACATGTAGAATCCTTCTCTCTAGAATTAACTGGATTTTCCTTACACAGCTCCCACTAGATGATGCAGCTAATGTCTTCAACTCAGCCTTCCTCAACATTTTGAATTCTTTATCTCCAACCAGAAAAGTTTGAATAAAAGCTAACATCTTACCTTGGTTATCCAAAACCACCCATACTTTTAGGAAAACAAGAGAGAGGGCTTGGAAAATATGGGTACAATCTAAACTTCCAACTGAGCTGCAAAAGTACAAAGAACTTAGAAATCAAACAAAAAAAAATTATCAACAGAGACAAAAAGGATTTTTATTATAATCCTCCTAAAACATTAAAATCTGATCCAAAAAAATTCTGGAATGCTATTAACCAGATACTACATCCTGTCAACCCGACTTCACCAAATCCATGTCCTGACATGTCACCTGGAGAGAATGCCAATACTTTCAACACCTATTTTATCGAATCAGTTTCCAAACTATTTAACCCCAACCTTTCAGACAGCACTTTTAACCTCCTGTACCCCCTCAACCACTAACTCAGTCAACTCCTTCTCTCTCAAGCCTGTTTCCACTAACTAGATCAAAAAATTACTATCTAAGCTCAAACTCTGCTCTGTATCAGCAGACAATATTTATTTATTTTATTTATTTTAAATTTGTTGAGCAGGATTGTCCGACTGAGCTGAAGAGACCTTTTTCAGCAGAGGCCTGGGGAGAAAAGCTCCAACATATTATACAATTTTCATTATAAATTAGCATTAAACAGCGATGTTACAGGATTATTACAAGGCATTAAGTAGCAATACAATGTTATACAGTGTCAGTAATCAGGAGTGTAGCAAAACTATTTCAAGATGTATAAAAAGAAATATGTCAATTAAGATAAGTATAGTTTTTGGGGTAAGTGGTTACAAAAACCCAGTTTTATCATGATGTAGTTGCATGAAGGCAAGACAATTATAATACTGTTTTTCTGAGGCAATTTGCTTAATAGGTTTTAGAAGACAGTAGAAAGAGTAGTTAAGGAAGATTAGAGAGAGCTAGTGAGAAGAGTGAGTTAAGGGTAGAAAGTAGATTAAGGTATGAGAAGTAGGGCATGTTTAAGGAGGGAGAGTGCAGTGGCAGGACCAGTGACTTTTAAAGTGTTCTTTGGTGGCTGTCTTAAATTGTTTATCCTTTTATATTTTCTCCAGACTACTTCACACTCCCTTGCTATGCCTGTAACTATCCTAATTAATTTCTCAGTCTCTAAGTCTAAAGTTCCATCTATCTGGAAACAGTTTTACACTCTTTCTATTCATAAAAGAGGTAACTCCACAGAAATCTCTAAATTCAGACCTATCGCTATACTCTCCCCTCTCTCTAAGGTCCTCCAGAAATGTATACACAAACAAGTTATGCATTATCTCATACAGGAAAAACTGCTCACTCCTACACAGCATGGCTTCCATCCCAAGCATAGTACAACCACAGCTTTATTATCCTTTCTCACCACTATAATTCTAGCCAAAGGTTATCATAAACTCATACCTTGCCTATTCATTGACCCCTCAAAGGCTTTTGACACTGTCTCCCACTCTCTGCTACTTAATAAACTTACAGACATAAACTTCTCCCCTGATGCAGTTGCATGGTTCTTTAGCTATCTCACTGAGAGGCAGCAATCAGTGAGATGGGACTCTGCACTATCAACCCCCCATTCAGTAAGAACCGGTGTTCCCTAATTATCCAGTCTCGGGCCTCTACTTTTTAATATCTTCACTAACACACTTCATACCTCTTGTCCTCAGTCTATCATTGTACAATATGCTGATTACTCCACAGTCATCACTATTGCAAACTCACCCTCAGGACTCCTATCAACTACCTAAACATCCTTTAACTCCATAGAGACATGGCTGACTAATAACCAGCTCATCCTCAACCCTAAAAAACAACATTGCTACTCTTTCTGCCTAAATCTGCAAACCAAATCAAATCTTCCTTCTCCATAACATCCCTAAACAATACTCATATAGAAGTTGAAACTAGCACAAAACTACTTGGCATTACCATTGATGACCAACTAAAATTTGATCTACACATTAACAATTGTATCAAAAAAACCCACCAAAAGCTAGTTCTCTTGTATAGGAATAAGAAATACCTCACCGCTGAAGCTAGAATCTCTCTTACTCATGCCTACCTTCTACCCTGCTTAACATATTGTTCCCAAATACTCACAAATTTGAACTCCACCCTACTTACCAAATTAGAATCGACCTATCACAAGATAGCTAGATTTGCAACTCAACGAACATATAAATCCCACCACTGTCTCTCCTTAAAATATTTGAACTTGTCTTGAGCTACCTCATATGCTACTACAATCTCAGTTCCAAATCATACACTTTGTTCCATATCAGCCTTATTTCTGTCCAGATCTATCATCCCTCATCTCCCACAATTCCCCTACCAGACATCTCCGAAGCACAACCCAAGACCTATTAAATTTCACAAACCAAAATCTAAGACAGGGTGCATCTTATATAGCTACCACCCCTCTACTGCATGGAACAAACTCCCACTAGAAATAAGGAAGCTAACCCACCCCAAACAATTCAAGTTAGCCACCAAAGACTACTTTAAAAAAACACTGGATCTGCCATTGTATGCATCCTCCCTGACCACCACCTACCTACATAGTACTCTCTAACTTCAACCTCACAGTACTTAGCACGAACAACTTACATCCTACGTTTTCTATGTAACTTCCTAAGCCTTTCTCATACTCAACCAACTGAACCTTAGATTAGCAAACTTTCTATGTAACCTCCTAAGCTATTACTACACCCTGATTACTGAACCATAGATTAGTTAACTTATTTAAACTATAAAATATTACTTACAATACTTAAACTGTTGTTCGTCATTTTGCTTATGGTATTTTTCTTTTAAATTTTTTATCAATAACTGTTTACAATTTGCAACTTCTTGTATATCTTTATTGTTATGTAAATGTTTTTGCACATTTTGGAGCTTTTCTCCTTGGGCCTCCGCTGAAAAAGGGCTTGAGCTCAGTTAGACACTCCCAGTCAACAAATGTAAAATAAATAATAATACATAAATAAAGCATTACAAGAAAGAGTGATCCATTTTGTACTTGGTACAGAAGATCCTTCACAAGTAGTGCAGAACTTGTAGGAATAAAGAAATAGAGTTTGATGAAGAGACAGTGCTTACAATGTACGTGTGTGGTGGAGTTGTGAGCGGGTCCAACAATAAACAGCTGGGAAGGCACATATTTAAAGCAGTGGAAAGGACATAAAAAATTTGTAATTTTGAGGTAGCTGGGGAGTTAGAAGGATAGTGTTGGGCAGAGAAGGTTAGGCTGTTATTTACAGCACACTGGATTAACAAGGGAGTAACTCTGTTATTAATTTGTTTATTTATTGACATTTTTCCAACTGGTCAAAAAGAACCCATTTTCAGTGGAGGTTCGGGGAGAAAAGCTCCAAATAACAGTGAAACATTTTAATAACATATTAAGTAAACATCTTAGTAGAATACCTTTCAAGCAAATACAAAGTTATGAAAAAATTGAGAATGTGCATATAAAACTAGAATGTGTCAGAAAAACAATAATTGCAAATCAAGATAGAGTATTATTGTATGTTACAGCAAAATTATTACAAGTTACACTTTTGTTGTTAGATGTTATGCTGGGAATGGAACAGAGATTAGGATAGCCATAGTGGAAATAGGGAAAGGTAGACATGGTAGGATAGGGTAGTGAAGGGTTTGGTTCATTTAGGTGTGGAGCATAAGCATAGCCAACAGTGGGGACATTTTAGAAGGTGCTTAC
This sequence comes from Protopterus annectens, assembly GCF_019279795.1. Lineage (NCBI taxonomy): Eukaryota > Metazoa > Chordata > Ceratodontiformes > Protopteridae > Protopterus > Protopterus annectens. The sequence goes on along the minus strand of NC_056746.1, from coordinate 1,086,264,375 downwards.
AGGAAGGGTGATTTGTTTCTGATCTATTAACCTGTGGGATATAATTCCATTTTTTGGTAACCAGGTAACAATGGAGACTGTTTACAATTGTTTTTGAGATATATAAATGGCGAGGAATTGTTTATTGTTTGAATGCAGGGGTCTAATTGGATGTTTGGTAGTAGAACAAAAATTAGTACTGGGCAGGCAAGGGGTTTGAATATTTTGTTATGGGTGTTAGCAATTTGTATGAAGTCCAGATGGTGATGCAGTTCATGCCAGATCAGAATTTTAAGAGCTTTACAGTGATGTGTATAGTATTGTTTATTTTTGGTGAAATTAGCAACTTTGTTGTAGCATATTTTGATTTTGGCTTTAACTGAGGTTTGCAGGTTGGTGAGGATAAGGTTGCCATATAGAAGCAAAGGAAAGAGGTAGGTTGTAGCAAGGGTGGCTTTAGTAGAGTAAGTAAGAAATTTTTTGTGCCTACATAGCATGCAATTTTTTTTGTTGAGTTTTTAACATTATTTTGAATATAGAGTTCAAATTTGAGATTGGCATCAATTATAACTCCAAACAGTTTTGTATGGGATACAAGTTCAATGTCTGTGCTGTTATGTAAAAACATTATCGAGCTAGATTTGTCCTTCAGGTGTGTTTTTGGGGAAGAATGAGAGTGGTGTTATTTTTGGGGGTTAAGCAAACGTTAGGCATTATGAAGCCAGTTTTCTACAGAGGTGAAGGTTTTTTGTATGATTTTGAGAAGATATGCCAGAGTGTCTCATGAGTATATTAGTGGTGAATCATAAGCATATTGTATAAGTGATACTTGACTAGAAGAGGTATAAAGATCATTGATGAATATGTTAAAGAGAAGTGGACCACAAATGTAGCCTTGGGGCTACACCACTGGTGAGGGAGAGACAAGAAAAAAGGTATGTTTTCATTTAACAGTTTGTTGTCTGTCATATACGTTTCTTTTGAACCATTGTAGAGATGGAGGCGATAGACCAACATGGAACATTTCTTGTAGGAATTTTCACTGTGAGACAGTACTGAAGGCTTTGGACAGATACAGACATATGAAGGAGATACGTCTGCCAGAGTCTCGGATTTTATTCCTATATTATCTATAAAGGATAATAGGGCAATAGTAGTGGTACTTTGGCCAGGATGGAATCCATGGTATGTACTGGTTAAGAAATGTTTTCTGAGGAAAAGATGGAGAAGTTGACTATGGACACATTTTTCTTAGATTTTTGAGAGAGGTGACAAAATAGCAATTTGTCAATAGTTGGAGAATTCAACTGAGTTTCCTCACTTGTGCGGCGGGATGACATATGATTTTTTTCCCAAATGGAAATTATATAAGATTCTTGTATGGACCTGTAATTTCAGATACTTAATGGGTAAGATATGGCTTCTGCTGCCACCTTGAAGTATTCAGGTGGTAGATTTTCAGCAGCCATGGAGCAGGGTTTATGTCTGAGTAGCAATTTGTTATATTTGATATTGTTACAGGTTTTGGAGTGATGGTTATAGTGATTGAAGAATATTTAGATTTTTTGCAGAGGTTAATAGCATGTTAGAGAAAGCTTTGGGTCATGTGTTAGGGCACCATTACTCATGAGAGAGTGGTGTAGACTGGTGAGGTCAACAATGCTTTTGATAAAGTATGTATTGAATTTAGCAGATATTTAAAGGGGAGAGCAGTTTTGGGAATGATGGGGTCTTTTTTCAGCTAGGATTAGGTACTATGTGTGTATTGAGGATTAGAATTGCTTACTGATATTTTTGTGAGTCAGTTGTACTTGGCTATAGTATTGTTTTTGTCATTATGAACTAGTTTTTTTAGCTTGGTGATGGAGTTTTCCATAGTGCTTTAGGTTTGGGGGGATTTTATGGTCTAGCCACTCTCTCCATGCCTTGCTTCTGATATGCATAGTGGATTTAGTTAGAGTAGAGAGCCAGGGGGAGTGAGTTGTTTTTACTCATTTTTTTCATGCACGGCAAGGCTATTTAGGGTATCTAGATATAGAGTATTAAAAGGTATGACAGCCTGCTCTAGTTGAAGAGTTTTTAGTATAGACTACTTGAAGAACATTAGGACATTGTTGAATGAGTCTTTGCTGAATTTGGTGAAGCTCTGGGTTAGTTTGATTTTGTAGGTATTAAGGTGATGAATGTTAGTACTGTATGTATGCATGCAAGAAGAAGGTCACTTAGGGAGCTGAACTATGAACTGGGAGGGACAGACATAAAGTGGTTTGACAAGTATAAGATTGTGATTCAGGTAGTCTAATGGTGCATTCATTGCACAGAACAAAAGATGGTACAACTCATCATTGTAGTATCTTACCATTAGCTGATAGCACATAACCAGCTTTTTTGTGTGTGTGTGAAAGATAGCAGTAGGGCTAGGAGAATTTGCCCTTTTCCCACTGTAGTCTGATCTCAGAGTTGGATTATATAATTAGCAGGGGATGTGGGAGAGTGCAGGGAAGCTTGCCTCCTTACAAAACATACTGTTCTTTTATATATATATATATATATATATATATATATATATATATATATATATATATGTATATATATAGATTTATATATATATGTATATATATAACTATAAATATATATGTAAATATATATAAATATATATATATGGGTCTACTTGAAAACACCGACGATGAGAACACCGAGATGGGAAGATCGACAACTGAGATGGCCAACAGTTTAAAAGCACGAAACTTCACATGCCCAACAAACCACAATCCCAACAATCAACAAAACAAATACCTTTTCCGAAAAACACACACACAACACAAGCACACCAAAAACCTTACAAACCTACACTAAACCTTACATACACAACTATCTATGCACTAACCTTAACCCAAACCCTAACCCTAACTCACTTAACCCGCCCCTAACCCTAAAGTCTGTCACTATTGCACACTTATCTTACCTGCACCCTAACCCTAACTCACTTAACCTGCCCCTAACCCTAAAGTCTGTCACTATCGCACACTTACCTTAACATGTCTGTGTTCTCAGCGTCGGGCTTTTAAACTGTCGGTCATCTCAGTTGTCGATCTTCCAGTCTCTGTGTTCTCGTTGTCGGTGTTTTGGCATGTCGGTGTTCTCAAGTAGACCCATATATATATAAATATCTATATATATATATTTTTTTTATTTCAATCTTTTCAAAAGCGAACAGTTTTCTGTGATCTTTTGTGTTTTGTTTATTTATTTTATTTTATTTATTTATTTGCAGTTTGTTTGCCAGGATGGTCGATTGGGCTGACAGGGGCCCATTTTCAATGGAGTCCTGGGAAGAAAAGCTCCAGAAATACAATGTACATGATAAACAAGCATGGTAATTGAGGGCAATTTAGTAAGATACAAAAGAGAAATTATAAAAAAAAATAAGTAATATTTACAAGTGTGCCTGTTTGTACTGAAGATATAGTGACAGTAGGGGCTAGTTTAAATGAGTATATACTGTGTTTTATACTTGTGTACATATTATATGCATACATGTATGTATATATATATATATATATATATATATATATATATATATATATATATAGGTTGTAGGCATGCCTTTGAATTCATCAAATTCTGTTTTTTGAAGTAAAAGACATCAAAAGATGAAATTAATGAAAACACTACAAAATCTGGATTTAATTGTTTTTTTGTAGGGGACAAGCCCCCATTCACCCCCCTACTTGATGAACCGCAACTTCCATACACCCTGCTAACTTAAATATATTAACTACAAGATTGAACAATACAAAAAGTAAAACTAACTTACTGTGGCATTCTGAGATCTCATCATTATCAGCAATTTCTAAAGCACCCCCCTTCAATGTGAATGTTATTCAATCACTTGGATTTGAATAACATGCACTCAGCAAGAGTATACCTCAAAAGCAAGATGTGTTTCAATACAGATATATGCGTGTGTGTGTGTGTGTGTGTGTGTGTGTGTGTGTGTGTGTGTGTGTGTGTGTGTGTGTGTGTGTGTGTGTGTGTGTGTGTATATATATATATATATATATATATATATATATATATATATATATATATATATATATATATATATATATATATATGTGTGTGTGTGTATTTTGGTAAGATCAAGGCTTGTAGTGTCAAAACCCATGCTCACAGTGCTAAAACCCTGAAATCCAAATTCAGAAATCCAAGAAGTCCAAAAACCTGGATATGCCCCCTGCAGGACCCATGGTAGGGGTTGTTCCTGTGTCCAGAGCTGTAGGGAATGTTGGGATTCAATGTTTTATGTGATGTCTGATTTTGGCATTTGGAATTTTGTAGATGCACAATTACAAACATGTGTTTCTACACTACAAGCTTTAACCTTGCCATAATAAAACTACATATGTATAAATCTTATGAAATTCTAGCACATCTCTAATTAAATGATTTTTAAAAAGTGCATGCTGTCTCATACATGTTGCATGCCTTGCTACACCCATGGATGTAATAATCTGGCTTTTTTAGGAAAACTCTGGCTATGGCAAGTTTTTTTCTCTCGTTGGAGAAATAAGGATAATCAAAATGAGGACAATCAGTAAAGCATTAATGGTTATAAAAATTGACAGTCCAGAAACAAAGGTGCTCTTATTGTAACATCTCATTAGAGATGATTGATTTAGCAATCTGCTTCATCAGTGCAATAGGACATCATTAAGATATCTGCCCAATAAAGTTATCTGCTTTAATGAAGCATTCAATAGTATCCTAAACTCCTTTGGTCAAATAAAGAGAAAGAAAGTCAAGTGTTCCCCTACTCTCCATGGATATCTTGCAAAATTAAAAAAATCATGACACAAAGATGCAAAAATTAGAAAATATAGAAAAAAACCCACTCACATACTTTCAGATTTGCAGATCTTTCTGAAACAAACTAAGATTTTTTTGAATTTTTTCCCCCACTTCATATTGACCATCAGCCTCCTCCTGGTCAATCGATTCATTCATTCTCTATCACCAGGGCAAGGCAGACAGATAGGGGTCAACATTCAGGAAATCATAACAAGAATAACAGACAAGAAACAACGTGAAAAACTGAATTCAATCTGAAAACAAAAAGTATTACCACAATTCGTAAATCTCAAATGGCAAGAACCCTAGACTCATATAGGATTGCATCAGCAAACTCCTAACACCAGATAGACTCCAAAACTCTCAACTATTCTGAATGCAAATAAATCAAAAATAATTGTTTTCTATCCCCAAACCTCACTAAAATACATACACAACATAACTATTCTCTCAAAAAATATAACAGCCCTGGAACTAATGACACAAATAAATCAAGTTCGTAAATTTGAACAGCACATTAACCATGTTACCACTAAAACAAAACCAAATTAGGATTAAAAATATGCCTACAAATTAAAGCCATTATGCAGGAAGCAAGGATACATACCACCCAAACCCTCCACATACCAATTCTTCCATATTAGGCACCATGTTTCCTAACTAACCTTCAAAAGCTTCAACTCAGCAAATCAGAAAAAATGTGAAATAAAATGAGAAGATTTGCAACTTACCTGCAAAATAAAACTCACTGTGTAGCTCTTCAAAAGCTGCAATGGCTTGACACACCCTCGACTACACTTAAATGAATACTGTACATAGAATATTTTATGAACCAAATAAATGTCCAGCTATACATCACCTCATCAGAAAAACTTATCATGAAGAGACCTGAGATCTCAACACCTTAATCAAAGATCAATCACCAAATCCCGTAAACAGTGTGGTGACTCTCTTTAGAGTGTCCATGTAGATAAGCTCTGGAGTTCTATCCCTTCTGATCTTAGCACAAAAGCTATCACAAAATTTTTCAGCAGAAATCCAAACATCTAACAACAATATACAGATGTAAATGTAAACAGTTAGAACTCACTATTCTCTCATTCAGCTACTTAAGGGTCAACTATTAACACCTGCCTTACTAACAGTAATTTTATAGTACCTTTAACTACCTTATCCAGGCATTTGTCTAGCACTTTCTTTTTTCTCTCTCCTTTCTTTTCTTTTCACATTGCACTATTTAACCTCTCATTATTCTCCAAATATTTTCTCTTACCTTTAACCACTTTAACCTTTTCTTTTTCTACTGCTTTCATTCTTGCTACCTCCTTTCCATCCATGCTTTCCCTGTACAATGTAGTAATTGTCTACCCTGTCTTACCTTTCTACATAACTGTATCCTATCTCAGTTACCCGGTATTTACCACCTTTATTAAATGCCTGCATATTCTTTGCTTTCTTTTACATTACTTTGCTGTTAGTGTCATATTAACTTGTTCATAATAATCATCATACAGTGTAGAAACACACACTCACACACACACACACACACACACACACACACACACACACACACACACACACACACATATCTGTCTCTATATGTATAGATATACTGTTTGTGTTTTCCATATGTAGAGAATAAATTTAAGAATTTACTGGAGAATCGTGGTAGTGGTGCTGTGGTAGCATTGTCACCTCACAGCATGACGTTGTCGCGTTCGATTCTCAGCTAGAGCGTCTTCTGTGTGGAGGCATGCTTGAATGGGCGTGCCTTCGTTGAAGGTTGTGCGTCAAGGCTGGTAACTCGGCATGTAAAAATCCACTACCAAACATTAGCAGACCGAAGTTCCGCTGTGGCGACCCCTAACCGGGATAAGCCGAAAGACACAACAACTGGAGAATTTTCTACTATAATGTATCATGGTTTTATGCTGTTTTTATTTCACTATGTGATGCTCTCTTTGTCTTTAATGTTTTTGTGGAGCTTTTCTCTCCAGGCCATGCTGAAATGAGGCAATTTACTTAAATTGACCATCCCAGTCATCAAACTGAAATAAATAAATAAGTTAAATGTCAGAATAAAATAGAATGTATACATCCTTACAAAGAAGGTTACAATTCTAGGCACACTTGTGCAGACACTTAGACTGATGGTCATTATTATTATTATTATTATTATTATTATTATTATTATTATTATTATTATTATTATTATTATTATCATCATCCTCAATGTATATCAACTGAGGAGTATAAAATTATTTAGTCCACTGGGCAATGTAGGAGATGTGGGCAGAGTCCTCACTCTCCAAGAAAATGGCTGCTGAAAGTTATTTGCATTTGCATCACTGCACAAGATGTACTTTTCATAGTTCTGAACTTAGCAAGAACATATGAATTCCAAATAAAGTCATACATGTCTGGGTCTCTCTCTCTCTCTCTTTTGTGAGTGTGTTGATTATATGAGAGTTAAAAACCCCACCTCTCTCTCTTTCTCTCTCTCTCACTCTTTCTCTCAGGTATGGCGCAGAATTTATTTCTAATTTGTCTATAGGTGTGATTATGTGGGTGAGTGTGTGTCATATGGAAGAACAACCACAGCAGACCTAGCCACCCAGCAGTGTGAACATTGGCTCTAGCTGAAGTAACTCCCTCACCCCATTTGCAAAAATGGGAAAAAGGGTTTGTGGATGGATAGATTACTGAAAATAACCAGTATAACTAAGTGTTCCAATGTAACAAAAAGGCAAACATGCTATTTATATACTATGAGGTATATGAGAGCATTGACTTACTTTCCAACCAAAACACCAATGTTTAAGAAAGTACGTTTAAAGTTCCAGATCACATAATAATGCTTAAGGTAATATTTTAGTGTCTTGCCTTAACCTGAGAATGCCTGAATATTTACTTAGCCCTGCATACAGACAGTATTGCTCAAGCAGCTTTCACACCTCTATAAATGGATTTTTTTCCTATTAGAAATTACTACTACAGTATCTAATTCCCATACGAGTGGTGCAGTATTATATTTGGCAGCTAGTATCAGCTTATGAGTCATATACATGTTCCCAGATGTATATAGTGAATCTCTTAGAATACTAGTAGCTAAAAAGCTGAAAAGCAAGTGTTGCACATATTGCAAGCCAACTATCACTTCAAATATAAAAATGACATATGCTGACTGGATCGATGAGTCAGTCAGTTGAAGCCACACTGATTGAAACAACCACCACTTTAAAGTATTACTTTACCAAACTGTCTCTTTTCTGAAAAAGAAACCACAAAATATATTTTCTGTCAGAAGCAAATTCCCCATAAAGAAGGAATCTATGACACTCTGCATATTCGTATTAAATGCATATGTCTTCATGACTGTCATTTGTCAGAGACTGACTATGACAGCTGCAATCTTAGACCCCAATCAAAAGTCTGTTTTGATGAATGTGTTTTGCTGACTTTAATCAGTTCACTTTCAACAAGTCATTTGCCCACCATAAAGAACACATACTAATGTAGGAAATTCAGAAGTAGAAGTTTGCAAGTAAAGCAATAGTACCGTGTGTGGCCTCTTTTTAATGCTTACTATTCACAGAATAAACATACATGTGCAAGAACTTAATTCAGGTTAGTTATGGCATAAATGTCAAGTTTGTGGAATGACCACTATTGGGAGTTGCCACATAAAACAAAGCGTTAGGAAATGCAGAGATCCGGTTCATTAATTGTTTCCAGAACTGAAGTTCAGAATTTAAGTCCTTCCATCCCCCACTGCTTTTCACTCTTCTCTCCGACATCAGTACAGCACTTCTCAAACAGTGCTTTGTTTAGTTTCAATTATTTTGAGCACTGCTTCATCAGCACGTCTGTTCCTGATTGCATATAGCTAGCTAGTTATGGGATTTTCTTTTTATTTGGACAAAATAGCATTTAATAACAAACTCAAAAGCTGGTTACTGTCTTCCAGTTCACATCTAAAAATAGACAAGATTCCACCTACTGTTCCTGTGCAGCTAATAAAGAACATAAAACTAAATATATCTTACAGATGTATTTCCCCTGAAAAGTATATTGTAATCTCCAATAAACTGAGCATTTGTCAGCGCTATAGAGTTACTTGAACTGTACCTTTACGTGACTTTATGCTATGAAACTTCAGTGACTGCATTCTCAAAATGTTGGCAAGATTACTTCAAGAAAAACTGTGAAAATATTTATCAAAGTGGTTGATTCTATGAACCATTTTTCTCTAAGGTATTAAAAATATCCCATATAAGAAAACTCATTGGTAAAACACTCAGGAAGCTCTCTCAAGAAATCGACACAATGTAAGTCTCTGGGCTGTAAAATGCTAAAGGTATAAGTCAAACCTCAAAGAATTACATTCATGAGGTTTGATAAATGAAGAACATTTCTGCCCACTTGCTCAGTCATTTCAGCACTCTTTTTAGAATGCTACCATACAGATACAGGTAATGAAAATGCACTTGTCTGGGGTGATTTCCCACAAGTGTACATTCTGCACCTCAACTGAAGATGTTTAGATAGACAATACCTAAAGAACACACTCTAAATTAATGAAGAAGTTGGGCAAAATGTTAGTAGTTTTGTTCCAAAATGATAACATGATTTTTAGAGTTGTGTCTCAATTGCATAAATATTAGAAATGTGAAGGATTATCGTGGAAACTGAATTTGCAGAATTCTCAGACAGAGAATAAAATGTGCAGATATGCTAGCCAGCCACACAGATTCACATCATTTTATATGCCGATAGCAGAGAGAAATATACAAATACACGTGCACCAATTATTCTGATCAATGAGTTATTAATCTTCCACTTGCTCATTTCAAACATGCAGTGAGGTCCACATGTAGCACAGTTATATTTATTTTTTCCTTTAGCGGTGATTGTGCAGGGGTGATTCCCCCATCTAGTGTCACCATGATACAAGGATAGACCTTTTTCCGTTAATATGTTCTCTGAAACTCATCCCTCAAAGTCTTTTGCAGTTAAACATCAGTAGAAAAAAACATACATATGCTTCCCACACATTCATGCCACTTAAGAATGTTTTGTCAGTGCGAACTCCAATTTGAAGTATTCATCATTTGTTTTGAATTCCTCCATTTTCTTTAACTTTTAAGTCCTACATTTCACATTTTCCTACAACCATCATGTTTTCAAAATCTTTGGAAATACTGTATATCTTCTGCTTTCTGATTTACTCTGTTTCTTGAAACATATTGTATTTCTGCTTTTGTGTATAGTGTTTTCATATTCCATAGGCTGAGACTGAAAATGGACACAATTTGATCAATGATCTAACCCGGTAAAAAAGCAAAATAAACTAATAAACTTCTCATCCAAGCTTCCTTAAATGATCTCTGTGTACTTAACATTATTCAGGTTTATCAAAGGCTAATATCTGAATAAAATATAGGTTAACTACTGCTTAATGGAGAATCAAGACCTGACATGAATATGGAAAGTCTTCATACTTTCTCCAGTCATCTATATGGCTGCTAAGTGCTGCAAGGGTTTCAAATTACTAGACAGTGAAGTTTTAAAGTGTGGATGCATCAATTAATATTCAGCTTATACTGATACTAGTAACATAATGATGTGTCTTTGATAGCTATTGCTATTTGTTGTCATTTCTACAACTGGTTCATACACAAAAAAGACCTCTTATAATCCAAAGAACTTCAGATGGATACAGAAGTACCCTTAATCTAGCCATTGAATGCATTCTTTTTCTCTCCGTTGACCCTAAGTCATTACTAGCACAATGAGGGTCTGTGCCTCCAGGCAACAAATCCCTTTTATATTGGTAATGCAACAAAAGCAGGTGACTAAACCAGTGTTAATAGTTTTCCATTATACAACTGCCCCCCATTAATATTCAAAAACGTGCACGCTGATTGGTCAGCATGCACGTTGTAAATCAGAGTTATAGTAATGGAAAAAGGTCCGGTCGCCCGGACTTTTTCCATTACTATAACTCTTTTTTCACACTGTTTCGCTATGTTAAACTCCTTTAACATAGCGAGACAGTTTGTAAAAAGCAACGGAGATCTTGCTTTCTCCGTTGCTTTTTTCAAAACTGTCTCGCTATGTTAAATGGGCTTAACATACCTAGACAGCTTTAAAAAAAGCAACGGAGATCCTCTGTTGCTTTTTTTAAAGCTGTCTTATTATGTTAAACCCATTTAACATAGCGAAAACAGTTTGTAAAAAGCAACGGAGATCTTGCTTTCTCCATTGCTTTTGCCCACAGTTCTGATGTACTGCATAGGCATACGCATGCGCAGTACATCAGAACTGCCGCAGAATACCAGACAGCTGTGGAAGGGCAGCAAGGAGGCATTATACAATGCCATTATTTAAGAAAAGTAATTATTTTTTTTCTTGAATAATGTCATTGTATAATAGCAATAACCCACTTCTGGGTGCGGGTAATGCTGGATTTACCCACGGTTGGCTTTGTTTGGCCACTCGGGCTTCGCCCTCGTGATCAAACCATGCCAACCATGGGTAAATCCAGCATTACCCACACCCAGATGTGGGTTATTGCTATAATAACCATGGGACACAAGCCCTTCCACTGTGAATTACAGTGATTCAATAGGCTGATTTCCATGCTATCTGCCACCATAGTAAATCTCAAGAGCAGAGAAATCAATGTGGTGGCAGTTAAAGCAGGAAGAGGCATCTATGGTACATTAACTTATGTGGAACATGGCTGCATCACTGAGTGGGGAGAGTAAAGTATATATCTAAGAGGACCCTTAAAACACATATAGTTTTGTCATTAAAGCTATAAGATAAAGTGGTACAATCTTAAATTTTTTTACTTGATATACTACTTGGTATGGTAAGTATGGAATGAGTTTCATTGATTCTCAGTGTTATAATCAGATACTTACCTGATTAAATGCCTATCCATATCCTTTGGGTACAATGCCATTGCATTATACCCTAATATTGGTGATTCTCAGTAGTTAGTGGCTCAATGGATAGCACTCTTGACTTTGGTGTTGGAAAAGCAGACGACTTCTATTCCCACTCCTGGTAATTGCATTAACTATCAAATTGCTATCACTGCAGTGCAGAATTGGGGGGGGTTGCTGCACTCCTGAATGTGCCATCTCTGAATGGGATATTAAACTGAGGTCTCATCTACTTGAGTTGGTAGTATCTCAAGTGGATGTAAAAGATCTTAGTCTACCTATTGAAAGGAATAGAGGAAATTCCCAGATACCTGGTCAAATTTCCTCTAGTCGTATAAATACCACCTTGGTTCACCCCTGAAAAAAGGCCACTAGGCTACCAGGACTAATCCGGTCAACAAAGGATAATAAGACAATAAACTTATCTATCTTGCAATTAGAGAATTATGCTATGTAATCTGTCAGTGAACTTTATTATGCAGCCTATAGTTTGATTCCTCTATCTCCAACTGCCTGCTCTTTGGCTGTGGACATGTGGGATGAAACTAAGTACAGGCAAGACAGTTGTCATGGCAGCAAATATGGAAATCAGAAGAAGTTACAAACTGAGGTAGAAGAGAAATAGTGTAACAAGTTAAAAGTTTCAATTATCTGGGTGGCATGGTTGAGGAGAAAGGAAGTCTGGATGAGGGGGTCAAAGCTAGAATCAGAGAGGCTGCAGCCAACTGGTACAGATTGTCAGAGGTGGTCTATGACAGAAGAATGACAAAGAAGCTGAAAAGTAAGGGGTACAAAACAGTGGTGTGACCAGTACTACAGTATGGTACAGAAACCTGGGCAGTGAAGGCAGAGAAGATGAGGAAGCTAGAAGTGATGGAGATGAAGTGCCTGAGAAAGGTGGTAGGATGCACACTGTAGGACAGATGAAGAAATGAGGACATCAGAGCAGAAGCCAAGGTAGCTCCAGTTACAGAAAAAGTCAAAGAAAACAGACTATGGTGGTTCAGACACAAGTGAAGGAATGCAGAAAACAATTTGGTGAAGAAGATTTGGGAGAGACGAGAAGAAGGCAAAAGGAAATAAGGTCATCCAGCAAAGCGATGGATGGGTTGTGTGAAAGAAGCCCTGTGACAGTCAGGCATGACTGTCAATGAAGAGAGGACAGTGGTACTTAATCGAAAGAGAGAGATTGTGACAGTGACAGAACACCCTGATCTCATACAGAAAATGGGAAAAAGAGGGGTCGATGATGCTTATATATTCTCCTAGTTACACTATTTTTATCCCAAATTTTAAACAATGTGTCTAGGTGATCCCATATCATGAATTATATTAGTGTCCCTGGACACTCCAGATAAGAAGAATAAATACTAGCTTTCTTTGCAGACATTTGACTTTATATACTATGCTTCATCCTAATAGATTTCATACTGGTTCCCACATAATTCTGAGTTTTAGGTTAGGAACAGTCATGAACGGATGTGATGTTACAACAGAGGTACAGGTACTTCATTTCATATGGCGGGAGGGGAGTCATGCCATTGGGCCAGGGAGAGAGGTATGGAGTTAAGGAAGATGTTGACAGCAGATCATTTGCATGTCATAAGTCTGAAATAAACAATAACTGGTACATTAATGAAATAAGACCTACAAAAACAAATAATCCTAACAGAGAAACCCAATCAGCAATCTTCTACACCAGGAATTCCCACTGTCTTTATGCCTTGCACCAGCATACGTCTACATAAATGGACTGTTTCACTAGTCATACATACATAGAACACGCACGCACACAACGTTCAACACAATACATTTTCTCTGATCCTCAGATGAGAAGCCAGTAGTAGTAAATGGTGCCATTGTTGACAGGTAGAATATGTGTCACATCTGTGGTTCCTGTCCCATCAAATGCATTTTGTTTTTTCAAGTATAATAATTATAGTTGCATGCATGATTACATATGCAAATGTAATGACCACACAACCTAAAAACTGCAGTTTTGCATTCCTCTGTTCTACATCTTTCGTGGCAGACTGTGCAACACTGCCTTGGTGGGAGAACAAAGTGCAAGCGGTTATTATCTTAATGTGCAGCCTGGGAAGTTTCAGTTATTGTCTTTATCCTGCTGCTCCAGGCAGGCCTTCCTACGTTTCTGTCTGCCTCTTGAACATTCTCAAAACACACACATACACACAGACACACACACAGACACACACACACACACACACACACACACACACACACACACACACACACACACACACACACACACACACACACACACTTCTGGTGCTTTAACTACCTATTGTAGGAATGCAAATGTAGTTAAAATTCCCTTCCCCTCTGTCAGCCATCTTCACAGTACCACCCACAATGCCCACTTCCTAGCATGGATACACATATACACATTGTGATTTTAATGGAAGACACCATAAGGATATAAAGGGGAAATATGTCTGATGGAAAGTAAGTACCAATGTGAAGTAGTCAGATTAGAACAAGAAGGGAAGTGGCTAGTGTGAAGGAGAATAGCATTAGTGGAGACCCTCCCCATTTTATCTATGCGTAGAATGGAGCAAGGACAAGCAGAGTGACAAAACACATGATCTGGGGATACCAAAATTATCGGGGTGTCACGACAGGAGATACACTTTCAGTGGAAGAAGAAGAAAAGAAAGGAAATCAGCTCAGCTGGAAAAACTGTCTATACTTCCCTGCCATAAGGATGTCATCCAGGGACTGCAATAGAAGTGTCAGGAAGCGGGTACAGACAGGAAGCTGAACATACAGAAAGGCACGGAGATGAGTAAAATAAAGTGAAAAGGAAACACACTCACAAGGTTTGTCTCTGTCCAGGGGATTTTATCTAGCACTATATGATTTAGAGAAATCTACTATACTATGTGCAGAAAGTAGCCAGCTGAGCAAAACTGATACAGCAAGTGGTCAGCAGAGAAGAGCAGCGGTAATGAAAACATCAGTGGCAGAAGGGAGAAGACAGGAAATGTTACGGAGCAGGCACAGAGCAAACATCTGGGGCTGTGATATATCTAACAGACTGAGCTGGATGTTGAATGAAGGAAGTGAGTCTAAGCCAGAATAAAGTACCAGTGCAGCAGCTCGGTGTGGAAAGCCATTATGTTTCTGCTGCATCCCATACATGAAGCTGCTTACTGGTTAAGTGGATTTTATTACTCCTGAATAAAATCAGAACAGCAATTGACTGCTGTCTGATGGCCACATTTGGCTTTCTCTTACTTCAGACAGAATGAGAACAGCAGCTGACAGCCAGTAAAATCACTGGCACAATATTAGTAAAGACATTTCAAAAGCACAGCATGTTCTCAAGTCATGGCAGTCACTTTAACTGCATGAAACTTTAAGAGAAATCTCTACAGTTCCTGAGGGACCATGTCACTTATCAGCAATGCAGAAAACAGTCATTTACAGCCATTGTTAGGTTCCTGAAATGTAACAGCAAAGAAATGCCTCCCTCTGGTTTTAACTTGACAGTAAGTGACAGGCAGCTTGCCAGTTGTAAAAATGTAGGGCTTCTTCTTCTTTCGGCTTTTCCCGGTTAGGGGTCGCCACAGAGGATCATCTGTCTGCTCATGATTGGAAGTGGAGTTTTACGGTGTCGAGTTGCCAGCCCGGCACCCAACCTTCCACAGAAGGTACACACTCACACCTAGGGCCAATTTACAGTATCCAATCCACCTACTGCATGTCTTTGGGATGCCTTTAGCTTATTGTCTGTCTTTTTTTAGTCTTTGTTGCATCACACTCACCTGTTCTGATTCCCGGTTTTTGTTTTTTTTTTTACTAAAGCCCTATACACCTGAGCCAACAGCTCTAATGCATATTAATATTAATCTATTGAAGCTGTGCTGTGCAAAGCCTGATTAGAATCAGTAACACACTGAGACCATTGCATTGCCATTAGAATTTCTGACACAGTGCTCTGCCTTCTAGCCACATATGAGGCTTCCTTGGCCCTATCTAAATACAACAAATTATACCAAGATAATAGAAAGTCAGGAAATGCAACCATCTTGGCCAGATGCATGTTGTGAACTCTCTTACATCTTCCTCTACAATTGCCCATGTATTATGCTATTACAAACCTTGCTTTCTATGGGACACAGATCTGAATAGATGTTTCCCATAACCTTTTCTTAGCTTTAATTGATCTGCTAAATGTCTTAAGGTTCATGTATGTTGTTTTTGTGCTTTTTAAGATTTTCTATATCTACTATAATTGCTTTTTTTAATGTCCCTGTTTATGCTTTTAAAGGGCAGCCTCTGACACATAACCAACTTCTTTTTAAGTGTGATATGAATTTACAATTGTGTGCAACGTTTAGGTTTCATTCAAGTTAAAGATTACTGCAGTTACCAGCAGTTGCCAGAGAACAACTAGCATGTTAAATTCATTGAGCAGATTGCAATGAATGTTATTAGTAGTCATATATTTTCTTAGCAATTCAGCACATCTAATATGTATGTAGTGACAGCAAACCTTTTTTATGTATAATGTTTATAATGTGCATTTATATAAATGCATATGTGTGTGGTATGTGAACTATAATTAAGGAAGGGTGGCTTGAGAGTAAAGCCATCAACACAATTAGCTGTCATATGTATTTTACATATGTGGTATGTACTGTGTTTTGTGTTGAACCAAATACTGCAGACAACTGCATGTGCAGTTATTTTTAAAATATAATAGTTCACCTTCTACAGGAAATAAATGGAATTCTATTCACAGTTCACTAATAGTTAAGTTATAAAAATATGTTGTATCATAAGTGTGGTGCAACTTAATTAATACGTGTAAAAATGTAATCTTATGTGCCCCCACCCAGTATAATGTGGCTAAATGCATAAAAAATTGTATTAGTTTTATCAGGTCATCAGTTTATACATACATATTATTTGTGATATAGTTGCGCTGTTGTAAAACAAAACAAAACAAAAATTGTACAGCCCCAATGCTCAAGTAAAATAAGAGTTTTGTAAACCAAAAATGAACATCATCTGATTAACCACCCAGGGCCACCACTCACCTACTTGGAAAAAGTGTCTCTGTTGATGCATGAAAGCTGCTACTCTGATCCATTACTCTGTTCCACCTGATCTACAAGCTTAATTGTAATATTGGTCAACTTGTTTTGTGTATATGTTAATTTCTTTGGTCAAGCAACTAAGATACAACTTCATGTTCAATGTTCTTGTGAAATCCTAAGCATTAAGGTCTGAAGAAATCTGCCATAGCAGAGAAAAATGTTCAACTTTGTTTTCCTGTTAACAAAATGATGAGCTTCAGTTCGAACTCTGCAAATGTTGCTGTTGCTTGTTGCTGTAATGTGCAAATCCCTAAGGTTACTTGGTCAGAATGTAGGGGATGTAATGTGCATTTTCTTTTAAAATTTTGAATGAGGTACTACATGTTTATAAGTGGCAGGTGTGTGTAGGAGGAATATGTAATATGTATGTGCATGTCTTTTAGAGGATCATAGGATCATAGAAATTACAAGGCAGCTGAGGCCACAACGCCACTGCCACCTTGCCAGTATCCACCATTAGACCTTGATTTCCTTTTCAAATAGTGCCAAGCCAGTGATACCAGGTGCAAATTTATGAATCCCCATCCAGTGATCTGGCTCCTTTCAATCTGATCTGCAGCTCCTGAAAATAGTTTAGTAGATGAAAGCACTTGTATGTCAGTTTAGTGGCTCTAGAAGGTTTCCTTTTAGTTCATCCAAACTGTGTTTTTATTGTATTTACTTGTTCACTGATATAGCCACCTGAGGGTTACTGCACAAAGTTAGCTACTATCATTTTTTTTTTTTTTTTTTGAGAGGAAATAATAATATAACATAGTTTTAATATGTATGTGTGGGATGTCATGTTAGATGAAGATTGTGTATTAATTCTTGTTCTTTTCTCATAAGCTGACACTTCCTGCTTATATGTCACCTATTGTCATGAAGCTCAAAATAATCAGAATAACTTCAATGAAAAATGGAGTATCTTAGCTCCAAGTATTATTGAGAATATCTACATATGTGTCCTAGGCCAGTACAAGAAGGTGATCCTACATGTTGATGGTTGTAGCAATATAATAGAGACAGCTGTTAATGGAAAAATATCGGTCATGTTAAAGTAAAATAACTGACCATTTAAGAGGTGTGTTATGACAATATCTGATATTTACTGTAAAAACAACTTCGGCACAGACACACGCCAGAAATAATGAGATAAAATAACAGATATGCGTTTATTAAAACAGGTAAGCACGTTCTCACCAAAAGATTATTTTATCTCATTATTTCTACTGTGTCTCTGTGCTGAAGTTGTTTTAACAGTTTGTATTTTGTTTTACTTTCATCGCAGTTTATTCCTTTTGGGGATTTTTATCTCAATATCTGATGTTTCCTGAGAGGACTTGCCAAAGTCAGTGGCCCATCAACACGTCTGAGGTGCAATCTGCTCATGTTCTGAAAGAAGTTTAAAGCAGAGCTGCTAACAGTAGAGGTGAATCCTGACCAAAACTGCAAGAGTTTGTGGATAGTCAGCCACCTGAAGATGCCTGTCCATACATCGAAGAAGCCAAGACATTGCATGATACAAAGGATTAAATGGGCATAGATTAGGAAAATAGAAAATAAGTCAGTTCTTACCACTGCAGTAGAAGATTCTGTTCCTGAAAACTTCCTCTTGAATAGTGCTTTTCACAGCAAATCTGTGAAAAGTGAAGGTAGTGATCTTGAACTGTTAATGGCAACAACCTAAGAAATCTGAGTTTTCCAGAGTTACATTGTGGATATGTGACATCACTTTTCTTAAAAGAGGAAAACTGAAGCAGCAACTGTATTCTGTGCAAGTTTCAGAGGTGTCATGCTCTGACTTTTCTGTTTGCTGTCTAAACAAACAATGCTGCATGTGACCTACTGCATTATATTATGTCTGAATTGTACATGTCTTATGATTTACCTTCCATTTGAACCTTTTTTTAACAGACTTTTCTTGATAGTGACATTAAGTGGCCATAAGACTTTCCAGAACTCTGGTCTTAAAAGGTGCCTATTTTATTTTGGGCATGCTGAGTGGCACAATGTACAAAATCATACATCGGCTGCTTTATACAGAATTACAGCTAAAGTTAAGACCTGTATTGCTGAAGAACATACTCCCTGCTGCAGCAGTAGAATTAGTGCTCTATTTTATGGATATATCCTTGGTAATTGTCAAAAGTAAAGTCCCAGATCCAGCACTGTAAACTGTATGGCACTTGAATTCCTACCTGAGTTTTGAAATGCATCCATGATAGATAGTTGCAGTTTGCAAAAGGCACAAGTACAGTGAAGCCTTCCACAGATGTATTAAGAGGTGCACATGAAAACAGCTGATCTTTATTTTCTGTTTTTCCTTTAAAGAGTGAACAGAATAAGGTTGGCTACATTAGGAAAAGTCTGTTAGCAGGATGCACATAATTCCCATACTGGTGTCATCAATTAACTGGAAAGACAGGCTACCAACAGTCTTAGAGCAGACGGAAGTTCTTAGTATTCCAAAGTCTCTGAAAGCAGCTGCTTACATTCTTAAAATCTAATTGTAATATACTTCACATATGTATTCACTTGATGTGTTAGTATCTGTTGTTAGCAGATGTAATGGTACACTACTGAAGCATCTTTCCCTGTAATTTCAATGAAACAATTTCACTTGACCGCAAATTCACTTACTTTGTTTCTCATTGCAATGGGTATGCTAATCCATAATCAATCTGGCACCTTTAATGATCTTCTCTATATATGTGTGTGTGATATAGTGAAATATTGCCAGCCCAGCTATCTGGAATTTTGGAAATAATTTTATGTCATTTGTAAATATTTATATGATTTATGCAGAACTGTATGTTATGTACTGAACTAAAATGTAACCACAGCATGTCCTGCTGACTTAGAAATGCATATAAACTATATAACTGTGCAAATGTATGTTTTAACAGTAGAAACTAAAACATAAAAGGGTTAACTTGCAGAACTTCAAGAAAATAAGTTGAAATTAGACTGTTTTACGATTGTGTTATAAAAGTTAGTTTCAATGCAGCAAGGAGACAGGATGTCTAGAAATAGGGTGCCTTCTGCTTTGTTTTGTGTTTTTTTGTTTTATGTCTTCTAGCAACAGCAAACATCTGAGAGATATGCATCTTTGACACAGAGATGTTAAATTCTGTTAGTCTCTGTTTTAGCCTGGGAATTGAAGTCAGGTGACAAAAAGTGATGTCATCAGTGATGACATCAATCATATAGCAGTTTAATTTCAACTTATTTTCTTGAAGTTTTGCAAGTTAACCCTTTTATGTTCTAGTTTCTACTGTTAAAACATACATTTGCACAGTTATATAGTTTATATGCATTTCTAAGTCAGCAGGACATGCTGTGGTTACATTTTAGTTCAGTACATAACATACAGTTCTGTATAAATCATATCAATATTCACAAATTACATAGAATTATTTACAAAATTCCAAATAGCTGAACTGGCAATATTTCCCTATATCACAATGTGTGTAGTACAAATATTCAGAAACAACCACACCACTGTCAGAAAGAGCTGTGGTCAAAAGAGGCTTCTTACACAATACATTAAATTGGGATTTAGAGAAGCATTATCTGCAATGTGTAAAGACCTCATTTTTTGACTAATCTGCATCTCTGTGAATCGCCCTTAACTATCATGAGTGCAAAGGAGCACTTTACTGAGGTAGTCAATCACGGTGTCCTATCATTGCATTGGCACAGGCAATCTCCCTCATTTACTCTCCTTCATAAATGAAAATATTCAAACACGTGCATATACCTGCACACACACACACACACACACACACACACACACACACACACACACACACACACACACACACACACACACACACACACACACACACACAAACTGTAATATGTGTTACCTGTCCCCAAGTTGGCAGAAAATCACCAATGTCTCTTCTTATTTTCTTATGCCTGCCCATGTAAATCACAGATCCTTACTGTCAGTCAATAATGCCAGAAATTACAGTTTCATTCTCCATTAGAGTTTATAATGTGCATCGTTATTCTAGATCTGTTGTTCTAGTCATTTTTAAAGTAACTCAGATTCATGTTTAAAAAACTTTCCCTGCTGTTATTTATATTTGTGTCATCAAGTATTCCTCTTGGCTTTCTACTGAAGCCTTCCCCAAAATAGATGCACCCCCATCCCTCACAACTCTTTGTCTATGATTTAATGGAATGCTCCTGCTGTTGTCTCTTATAGGTGTTCTGCCCCTCATACTTCATGTACTGTTGCAATTACTGACAAATGACAGAGATTAGAGTTTTATAATTATTATTATGTAAAAGAAAAAAGTTTAGTTAGTGTAATGAGTTAATGTTGGTGCTACTCTTCTATCAAAGGTGCAGGTTCAATACTTTTCGTACTATTTACTTTACATTTTTTTAGTAAGACTTAGGCAATACCTTACCATTTCCCTAGTGTCAAGTGGTATTGGTGCAGAGGACTAATATCCTCTGTGTGAGGTGCAAGATCAGATGGCTTGAATCTTTTTAGTGTCATTAGGGAACATTATATAGAGTAGCCCTAGGGTTCCCCCACCTCACATCTTTGTGGTGCAAAACTTTACTTTTTTATTTTTTTTAAGTGCCTTTAGGGCACACCATAAAGAATTATCTCTGGTATGGAGTGTTCCTCCACCCCACATCTTTCATGCTAAAAACCTTTATTCTTTTAAGATATGCTGTAATGAGCTATCCCTATTGTCTAGTGCCCCCCACTGATGTTGCAGGATTTGTTTGTTAGTCTAGGGGAGTGTGGAGGTATGACAGACCCCCACGCACACATACACACACACACACACACACACACACACACACACACACACACACACACACACACACACACACACACACACACACACACACACACACACACACACACACACACACACACACACACAAACCTACTTCACCCCCTAACTACTGAGTGATTCTTTGAACGGTGGCTATATGAGTATCCTTTGAGATAGCAAGAGGTTGTGTAGAAAAGTCCTAGTTTTTTTCATTTTTTTAACAACACGGTGAATGCAAGTGTCGAATTTAACTTGGTCATTAGGGATGATGTCTAATACTTTGCTTTCAGAGACTGCCACCAGCAAAATATTTTGGGAGGAGAGTATTGGATAGTTGGTCTTCACCTTGAATATGATTTAGAGTAAAGAGCACTGACTTAGTTTTGTCAGTGTTTAGGAGCAGTTGAAAGTGAATAAGCCAAGCCTGAAAGGAGTAAAATGATTCTTGTGTAATAGAGTATAACATAGGTATAGAGGAAGCAGAGCAGATGAGAGTAGTAACATGAGGAGAAGCATAAACAAAGGTTATTTATGAAGATGTTGAATAGTAGAGGACCAAGGGTAGACCATTGTGGTAGATACGTAGAGAAATAAGCTTGTCATTTGACTTTTTAGGTTCTATTTGTGAGATAGATGGTAAACCAGTTAAAACTAGAGGAGTAGAAATGTAGAGATAATAGAGTGTGGTGTAATTTATGGTAAGAGAAGGTGCCAGATATGCTGGACAGATCTAGGAAGATGGAGTATATTAATTTGTTTTCATTCTTACCTTTATAAATAGTATTGAGGAAGCATAGTAAGATAATAGTGGTAGTACTATGGTTAAGATGAAAGCTAGGAGGAAATGGAGGAGTTGATTATATATGCATCTTTATAGGATTTTTGATGGAGGTGAAAGGAGTGCAAAAGGATGTTACCTGGACATTTCTATGAATTTATCACCTTTATGTAGTGGAAGAATAAAAGTTTTTTTTTTTATAATGTAGGGACAGAGACTTCTGTTATGGAACTGCTTATAAGTATAGTACTGGAATAAGAAATAGATTTGGCTGAAAGATTTACATATTTAGCAGGAAGATTATCTGCTGCTAGAGTAATGGACTTGAGATTGTGAAGGAGCTTTTCTATAGTAATAGTTGGGACTGGTTGTAGATTAAGGAAGGAGGATTTGGGGTGTCAAGAGGACAGAGTAGCTGGGATTGATGTGGATAGTGTATTAGAGCAGCAACTGTACTTAAGAAGTGAAAAATGAATCTGGATGTTGCATATCGATCAAATAATTGGGACAGGGTTTTGGGCTAAAGGTTCCTCCTAGTTTTAAAAGGTTATTAAATGTGGAACATAAGGGTTTAGGACTGAAGTCAACAGATTTTATGAAGGAGACATAATAAAAAAATGTTATGTACTCACCATAACGTTCTATGTTTGTTGTCCTTCTCGCCAATCATTCTTACAATGATGGGTTCGGAGCCGATCTCAGCTCTGACTCGGCCGGATACATAGATGAAAGTCTCAAACTTGGCTCGTGGCAAGTAGGTATCTCAGAATGCAGTGGTATAATTCCCCAGAATGAAATGTAAAACTATATATCTATCTATATATATATATATATATATATATATATATATATATATATATATATATATATATATACACATACACACACAAATATAGACTATCCCCCATAGAAGGAGAAACAAACTGAAACAAAGAACTCCTGAAGGTAGTAAAAACATCCACCAGGTCCACAAGGAGTCTTTGGCAGGGGGAAGGAGGGAGGGCTCATTAAGAATGAATGGCAAGATGGACAATAAACATGGAACGTTATGGTGAGTACATAACTTCTTTATGTTATGTTATCCTAGCTCAACTATCCTAGCTCACCTTCATTCTTACAATAATGGGACAGTGTCTCTAGCACTTTTTCCCTGGGTGGCCCATGAGAGTACACCTTTAAGCACCGTGGAACCAAAGGAGGCCCTGTACCTGGAGGCCAAATCCACTTTGCAATGTGTGATAAAAGTATGAGGAGTGGCCCAAGTTGCTGCTGTACAAATATTATCCATAGGAATTTTGGCTTGAAAAGCAGAGGATGTAGCCATAGCTCTAGTGGAATGAGCCTTCACTTTGAATGGTAAATCTCTGTTATTTGAGGTATAGATGTACGTAATGCAGTTTGAGAGCATATTGGAAAGAGTAGTTTTAGAAATTGAACTACCCTTTTTAGCGTCAGAGAAGGATACAAATAACGGGTCAGATTTTCTAAAATCTTTGGTCCTATGCAAATAGAATCTGAGTTGTCTATGCACATCTAGTTGATGTAATTTGTATTCTGCCTTGTTGCTGTGATTAGGAAAGAATACTGGAAGCTCAGTAGATTGATTTATGTTAGTTGAAGAAGAGACTTTGGGTAAAAATGATGGATTCATTTGCAAGGACACCCTATCTTTATAAAAAATCAAACATGGCGGTTTGATTGAAAGAGCTTGCAACTCTGAAACTCTTCTAGCAGACGTTATAGCCAACAGAAAAATGTTTTTCCAGGAAAGGAGCTTGAGGTGTGAAGATGATGAGGGCTCAAAGGGTGGTAACGTCAGGTGAGACAAAACAAAATTTAAATCCCAAGGAGATAGGGGTTCCTTAAAGGCAGGTCTTAATAAGGAGGCACCTTTCAAGAAGGCTCTACACAACCTGTGAGACATTACGTTCAAGACAGAATCACCAATGTGGAAATTTGAGATTGCAGCGAGCTGTACTCTGATAGTTGCTGCAGCTGAACCTTGTTGAAAGAGTTCCGCCAAAAATTCTAAAATAGAATGGATGGGTGCAGAAAAAGGATCAATGTTTTGAGCCCAAAGGAAAAACCTTTTCCATTTGCTAGAATACAGTTTTCTAGTAGAAGCTTTAAGAGAGGACATTAAGATATGTTTAACTGTAGGAGTGAAATTCTGAAGCCTGACTAAATTGGGAAGTTGAGCAGCCAAGCTGTCAATTTTAGGGTGTGGAGAGAAGGATGAAGCACACCTGACATATGTGTCAGCAGGTCTGGAACTGGGTCCAGAGTCCAAGGCTTCTCCTGAAGATGAGGCCAAAGGAAGGGGAACCAAAGTTGACGAGACCAGTAAGGAGCAATGAGAATTATCCTGCTTCCCAAGGACTGTGCTTTCTGAATGACTGGGTATGAGAGGAAATGGAGGAAAGGCATACAGAAGTCCCGAGGGCCAATCGTGAGCAAGTGCATCTCTGTGTGTCTCCTGCAGAGGGGGGATTAGGGTAAAGTAGTTGCTGCACTTAGCATTCATGGGAGTGGCAAAAAGATCGCAGCAAGGCAGACCCCATGTTCAGAAAATAATTTCTGCTACATTCTGATTGAGAGACCACTCATGAGGCATTAAAATTGCCCTGCTCAACTTGTCTGCTATCACGTTGGACTTCCCCGGAATGTGCATTGCTATTAGAAAGTGCTGGGAAAAAACTGCCCATTGCCAAATTCTTAGGGCCTCGTGACAAAGGGGGTAAGATCTGGTTCCCCCCTGCTTGTTTATGTACCAAACCACAGACATATTGTCTGACTGTATCGTAATTGTTCAAAATACGAAAACACAAAGAAAATTACACCAACAACACTGGGTGTCCAGAAATAAGCAGCCCAAATGCGATAGATAACTTATAGAACTTTAATGGATTCTGGTACCTCGGCTTTCGCCTTCTTAAGGAATATCTACCATGAACAAATCCACCGCTTATAAACCAACAGCCATAATCAATTAAGCAATTATGTAATTAAACAATATAGATTCGTTTAAGAAAATATCTATATACAAACATTTAAAGGAACCTAATCATCATACATTACCTAACATTTTATAACACTTTGGGCAGGATTCACGAAGGCTTGCACGGAGTGTAAGAGACGTGCAACACTCCATGCAAGCCTCGCAATCCAGGAACAGCCCTAAACTCCGTGTAAGAGACCAGCTAAAATGTCTCTTACACAGACTTGGCGTGGACATGCTAAATACCTCACTTGCATCTGAAAGGTATGCAAATGAGGTATATTAGCGATCCACAAAGCAGAAACCAGTCCGTGTAGGAGACGTTTTAGTTGCAGAAATGTACTCAGTTGACAACTGAGTACATTTCTGCAAAATCCACAACGGAGTGATGTCAGCTCCAAAAAAAGGTTGCATATGATTCAGGCAGCATGCCAATGGCCAAATATGTGGCCATTGGCAAGATAACCCGATGCAAAAATATTAAAAATATAATTTTTTTTTTTGGTCATCGCCCATGTTTAAACCCAGCGCAGCCCCGCGCAAACGGGCTGCGCTGTATAAAACCATGAAAAGAAGGTTATAAACCCACAAATGTGGGTTTCATGCAATACATGGAATGACAATGCAGGGACCAGCAGACTAAAACCAACATGGCCACCGTGTAGTGGTTGCTAAGGGGGGAAGCTGAGTCTAAGACATGTAACTAAGCATTAGTAGGCAATCTCATGTAAATGAGGGTTCGGATACTGAATCTCACAGTCACATACCAAATGAGCACAGTCTGAGTAGTGTAAGAGATATAAAGGGGAGGAAAAGAGTAGGAGAAAGGTGACATCGCAGGGGAATGGTAGAAAGAAATGCAGTTCATTGGAGGCCAGTGTAACATGACAGATGACAGGCACAGATCATGGAAAGAGGTGTGCCACTAGATAAGTCATGGAAAGTCAAGAAATGGAAGGTGTACACTGTAACCTACACCAAAGTTTCTTGCTGGCCGTGCATGCGCACGTGTGCATGCCATGAAGCGCGAGTAGGACAGTGTGCGCGCGTGTAAGGCAGTGTGAGCATGTGGGAGCGTGTTGGGAGATGTTTAACACTGTTTGCGTGGGTGTGCACGCGTGTAAGGCAGGCTGAGTATGTTGGAGGCTGTTGGCAGATGTGTAACAGTGTTTGCGCAGGTGTACATGCGTTTAAACCCGAATAAGTAGATTCTGAACCATGTAAGCACGTGTGCATGCGTGTAAGCCACTGTGAGCATGTTTCAGATAGTATGCAAGTTGCTCCCCCCTGAGGAAACAGAGAGGAAAAAGGAAGCAACAGAATTAATAGGAAGCTAGCAGGGATAACTGCTGAAGCTAGCAGGTGAAAACAATTAGAAGCAGGCAATTACACAGGCTGAATAGTAGCCCAGCCCAGCACTTAAAACTCTGCAAACAGTAGTGCAGGATGTTTCTATTAAGAGACACTGCAAGACAGGAGTAAGCTACTAGAAGTGAAAACTGAAAAAGCTTCACTCAGAGCAGAAATGTTAGGGGCTGCCATAGCTGTCATAATGAGACATAGGCGACTTGCTGAGGGTGGTGACAATGCAGATGGTGCCAGACAACCCACAGTGAGGAGACGGAGAAGAGTGTACAGGCCCAGGGTCACCTACCATTGGTTACATGAGCTGGAGATAGTAGAGCGCTATAGAGTGGACAGAGAGCTCCTGCAGCAAATTGTTGAGCTGTGCAGGCCATGCCTCACACACAGAACCAACAGAGGGGAACCCATCCCAGTGGAAACCAAGGTATGTGTTGGCCTAAGAATACTAGCAACAGGTACCTTCCAGAGACCAACTGGTGATATGATGGGGATATCACAGGCATCAGCCTCCAGGGTACTACACCAGTTCCTGGATGCCATGTCAGCACATGTCGGTGATCATGTATATTTCCCCAATGCCCGTGAGGTATTGGCCAGCAATACGCGTCTCTTCCAGCAAATAGCGAAATACCCTGAGGTACTGGGTGCTATAGACTGCACGCACATACGCATCAAAGCACCAGACGGTGAGCGGGGTAGGGCCTACATTAACCGCAAGGGCTTCCCCTCCATCAACTGCCAGGTCATGTGTGATGCCCAGGGCATAATAATGAATGTGTGTGCTGGCTGCCCTGGGAGTTATCACGATTCCCACATCTGGCATTTGACGCAGCTGTACCAGACATTTGCCAATGGGGACATCCCACACGGACACCTTGTGGGGGATGCAGGTTATGCACTGGTGCCATGGCTGATGACACCCATCAGAAACGCACACACACCTAAACAGGAATGCCATAATGAGGCACACGCACAAACACGGTTCCGGTGTCTGGACACATCTGGTGGAGCCTTGCAGTACACACCAACTACATGTACCCAAATTGTCATGGTATGTGCTATGCTACATAATATGATCTTGCGAAAACAGCTGCAGCAGGACCAGCATAGGGCCGGGCCAACAGCCCCCCACCATTGCCAAGGCCATCACAGGCAGAGCGTGACTCGGAGGGGGAACAACCTAAGCCTGCCCCAGTAGGCAGAAGGAGGCGTGCCCAGTATGCCCTGGCCTTGGCAAAGAGGAAACGCATAGCACATACACTGGCTTAGTAGGAACCCTGGGAATGATACCCCTCTCTGACTCACTCATATAGTAACAGGGATGCCTAACATGACACAACCTGCTCTCAAACATGTACAGGGAGTGTAGTATGTGCATCCGACAGAGGCAGCCCTGCAACACCACCTGAGGCATGATTGCTATGTATTAAGCAATGTAACACCATCTAGTATATGCAAACATGAAGACCCTGCCTAACATCTCACCCTCACCAAGCATGATGCCACACTATGAAGACAAGAAGATCAAGTACAATAATTGGCTGAAGTAATGCAGTCAGTCAAAGGGGAGCCAATGTGTTACAGGCTGGGAAGATATGCAGAGCTTGACATGATGCACCACCTGCTAGGGGTGGCATGCACCTATCATGCCATGCCCCATGGATACTGGCAAAGGCTGTCAGTACCCACAGCATGCCCTGAATAGGTAAGTCTCAAAACACAAACCCAACCTCATAGGTTCTACAAGGGATAGGAACCTAGATGTAATACTACCCCATGACAGATGTACAAACAGCAAGATGTGTGCAGTGTAAACACACAGTAAGGAGAATGTAGATACCAGTCCTGTAATAGAGAACTGGGCAAGGCTCACATCAGCACCCTAACACTACCAGGTCACACCTCATACTGTGCTGTACAGCCACAAAACATGGAACAAGCTACAAAAGGAGGGTGACTAGCAATAAATGGCAAGGATAACCACACCCCATGTTGGTACCACAACAAGAAGCAGCATGGAATATCCATGGTCAAATACCAATGGCTAAAATTGCCTCGCAGTATATAGCCTGCTGCAGACCACTGTCCTAATATGAGGAACAGCACCTGGCCTATGTCGGAATACATGAATATATCAAGCCCCCAAACCACATTATATTGCTCGACTGAAAATACCCAGACATACACCGGTAGCATTGTACTAGCACCGACACAGTAGGAGAAAATTACCCAGATTCCATAAACCAAAATGCCCAGGAACAATGTACTACTCCCACAAGAGGGGTAAGCATACTGGATGTGATAATCAGCAACATGTGTACTGGATGGCAAGATGAGAAGTGTACCCCTCACTGGTAAGACCAGACCAAAGAGTAAGCACACTGGATATACACACTCTGACCCCAGTCCCTGGCCAGAATACCACAGTGAAAAACATGTGTAAAGTATAGGTTGCAGCCCTCAAAACCGATGTTGAATCCACAAAAGGCCCTGTGCAAGTGCAGAATATGGGACACACCACAGAACATGTTATACAGGCATTCCATGAACACAGCCAGGAATGCTTGGAGTATGCAATCACAAATAACAACAACACACAATGCCATATACGCAGGCATCTGGCATGCTGGCCTCCAACCATTACCAAACCATGCAAGAGAATGAGGAAGATACCACATGATAGAGCAAACATAAAAAGGGAAGTAATCACTGACCAGTAGTATGGCAACAACATATGTCCACACATACAATCCACTAAGTCCAGCCACAACAAGTATAACCTATGAATCCAGAGGCAATGTGACGTCAGTACCAAGTACACAGACAACCACAACACCCCCCAATAAAGACAAACATATGTGATAGATGCATCCTTGTATCCAAAGCAGAGGTTGAGCTCCAACAACTCAGTACTGTCAACACTAGTCAGGAGGAGAAGGTAACCACATACACCACAAACCCAGTCCCACATAGACCTACCACAACTGTAAACCAAACACATAAACACAGACAAATATTCCCGGAGGCCTTAATTACAAACACACCACACCAACAGACGCCGCCAAAGTAGATCACAAGCAACCACAACCTTCAAACATAGCACATGCAACGAATAGTACGCAAAGCTGGTGTGCCAAACAGTCACAGGCCCGAAGGAGAAACAACATGCCTGATACAGTCGTAATAGGTGTCTGTATAGGCAGAAACACAGCTGTCCCATTCACCAGACTGAACAAGGGAAAGGGTAGAGTAAGCTGCTTGTAGGTAGCCACAAAATGCCACTTAACACAAGTACGCAGGTCACCCCAAAGCAAGCAGAAATATGATGCACTCAATGTCCATGCTGGTGTGAATTACCTGAGATGTACCTCCCTGCTCAACATCAAATGAGACATGGATGGTCCCTCCGAGTATGCACCCCAGGGCGGGATGACACTGGCTGTGTGAAGCATCCAACCCTCACCAAGAATGATGCCACAGTACAAACACAGAATGCTCATGTTTAACAGCTGGCACAGTTACAGCTGTCAGTCCAAGAGGGTGTAATGTGTGTCTGCTTGAGATGTCAAGCATGACAAGCCATGCTGCTGTTACAGGGGTGGCTGTCAGCTGTTACCCATGTGCGTCTGGATACTGGATATGGCCTTTGCCGCCTCCATAGAGCCATATGTAGGCAAGGCCAAAAAGACTACCCACCACCCTAGAAAACATAAGTGGTAGGAAACATAAGGGTAATGCTGACCAATGCCAGATGTGTAAACTGCAATATGCATGCCCCTGAGGCACTTTTCATTATGGAGAACATTGATGCCTGTCCAGTGACAGAAGCCTGCTGCAGGCCTAGTGATACCACACCAGCACTACTAGCTTATACCACATACCATGTGTTATGGCCCCAACACCTGCACCAAGACATCAAAGGAGGGGGAGTATCCATATGCAGCACAGACACCCATATAGCCAGGTAACTGACAATGCACAAAGCAGCGGACACCACCCATGTGTACATAACTGTAGTCAAAACTGCTGTACAGTCTGTAGCATGCGACAGACCACACTCTCACACACAAGAACCCCAACCAGACATCCGAAGACACTGGACAGTATGGATGTCCCACCAAATACCAGACAAGGTACACAAAGTACCACATAGGTGTCAAACCATTATGTATGCAAGGAGTCATCAGGGACCTAGGGACACAGGTCGACATTAATCTGTCATGTGACAGCCACAATGCCAATGTGGCTATGAAGACTGTTGATACTGGACACCGTATCATGAAAGGATTCACACCAACATCAACAGAGCTCACTGTGCTGCTGTACTGTTCCCTTATCAGACCCATAATCTAGTACAATGACTCATATGGGATGTACCATACGTGACACCTGCAGCAGTTCGGAAGACCTCATAGTTACCCCACCAACAGGATAAAGGGTGTGAAATATATGTCATATGCTGCCTGGCTGTAGACACCACAGCTGACTGCAGTCACACACTGCCTACACAGAGGCATTGTATGCCTGTTGTACCAGGCCATATCCAACACAGGAGTAATGGACATGCTACACCACAGGAAATCAAAAACATTGGAGCTGTGAGAGTCACAGATGTCAACCTCAACACATAATAAAATAAGATGTGCTGGAGGGACAGATACATAACCCATAGGCTCCCCACACCCAGAAACAGGATCCCAATCCATGGTAGGCAGAGCCCCTCACTGACACCCCTCAACAGGAATATTGCCAAGTGGATGGATGACCGTACATGTATACTGGGGGTCCCCACTGTGTCACGACCAGACAGAGGCACAGTGAAGAACCTCATAAATGGCCATAATTGAACATAGCAAGGGGTGGCGAAAGACACACACACTCTAGCTAGGCTTACTAATGGCGTAGGGTGTCTAGCCTACTATGAACCCATGAACCTATGAAGATACAACACGTACAGGACATTAAGGATAATCACAAGGCTTACCCAACTGATGGTAGGAACCATGTTGGGCATCCACAGATATGCTCTGAATCACACAGATATTACAAACAACATACCAAACACACACACATATTGCTAACATACAACCTGTCAGGTGCAGTGCAAACACCCCCCCCGAGTGCAAAATACCTATCCAAGCAGATGGTCCCCTGACATTGCAGATGCTAAGGTAACAGCCATCATCTGCAAAGCAGAACACAGAGCAGCAAAGGTATGTGATGGTGTCCTGTGCTGAGGCCAACATGGACCCCAAGAGTAATGGAATGCAAAATCACACTACTGGCCAATGTCAGCCTTACCACAGGATATGTACCCAAAGAGCAGTGTACAACAACAGTGGTCCATCACAACAAAGGTGTTGCCTGAATGGATACTCCAAACTACCACCCCAGGATCCTGACAAGCTTGTTCTGCACAGCTATGGAAAGGATCAGTATGTACCGCAGAAAGAAGGCTAATGTGGACCTACTGATGCTGGACCCTACACACTGTCGCTGTTGTAACTCCAGAACCGGCCCCTAAACATGTCTGACCCATTTGAAGCAGTCATTAAGGTCATTGATGAGGGCTATGTGGTCCACACAGCGTAGCTGGACCATGCACATGCTTCTAGACAATACCGTACATGTTCAGTATGGATATGTTCACTAGCTTAAATATACACCCCTATGTCAGTAGAGGGGTTGCAAAGCAGACCAAGGACAGAACTGACATGGTCAGACATGCTGCATCCATGTCAGACTACAAAGCGGATATGAGTGGCATCCCACAAGGCCTGGTCTTGGACCCCCCACCCCCGTTCTGTATACATGTCCCATAGGTATAGGCCAACATGGAAGGACTGTGACTGAGCATGTATGCAGAGGAGTACAAACAGCCCACCATAGCCGACCCCCAGCTGACACAAGCAACCCACAAAAGGGCCACCTACAAACAGACAACTGTAGCCATAGCCATGTCAGCAAGCTAATCACAGAACTGTGTATAGACAACCACCGTGGATATACAGTAAGTGCCCACAAATTACCACACAGGTGTTAACCCATGAGGCACCTAACATGTAATGCGAGACCTGGGTACAAAAGGTGATAAATATCCTGCACTGGACAAACATGTGTCTGTAGTGTTCGCAGAAACATGTACCATATACCCACCCAAACATGAAGGCTGGCAGATGTAGATAAGGGGAACTCACTCTGGCTCTGCAGCCATCCTCCATCAGCATCACAACTGACTACAATAGCCCCTGTGGGATATACCGCAGCAGACACCTCCAACAACTGTAAAGTCCACAACAGTACCCCAACAGGGGTAGCAAAGAGCCTGAACAGATGCCATGTGTTGCCTGAGTAAACAAACTGCAGCCCCACACACTGCCATCCTTCCCAGCTACAGGAATGCTGTGCCTGATGTATGAAGCCATGTCCAACCTGGAATGAATGAACATGTTGCACCTTGTACAATCTGAATGGCAGTGAGCTATGCACATGAGAGACCTGAACCCCAGCACTGACATACATAGGACAAGCTGTACAGAATGATCCATAACACAGAAGGCACCCCACACTTCAGTAAACTCCTGGTACAGGTCAGCCAGAGTGCCACATATCGACACCCCTCAAGAGGCATCCTGATGAGTGTATGGGAGATGGTAGGCTACCCTGGGTATCACTGTTATGTCAGAGGTAGACAGAGGCACAGTATACCAACCATGACATATGTAATGGCAAACTCCAGTTACAATGTGTGTCGAAGGACAAACACACCCTGTGACTACCATCAGAAATGGCCTACGGAACATCGCTAGTGTTTGCCAATGTCCACCCATGTTGTGGAATACACTAGCAATGTTGGACGAGCCTGGTGTAGGTAGTCCATATCTGAACATATTGCAACATGGTCATATGTGCACAACTTGCCCCTACACAGTCTGTTGTGCTCACTATGAAGATGTCAAGCAGTGATAGGACTAAAGCCCAGGATACTGTCCACTACAGTGAAAGTACCGAACCAGTACACTATACGGTACTACAGTGTTAGGTCATTATGAAAGTATGTTGAGAACTGTCTGCAAAGTATCCCATACAATTCCTGCAGGCACAGTATAATCCCTGTTGTGGCAGACACGAAGCAGTTGGCCAGTTAGTACACAACATGACACCCAGCACACAATCATAAACGTGCGATAATGTCGAAGGTCACACACACCCAAATATGTGTTGGACTTCAGAGTGCAACATATGGAAAGCTCACACTGGGCATGCTCGCACACTTTGATAAATGAGGCATATGTCAGACAACATGCCATGGAAAAGCTGAACTGGGCATGCTCACACACTTAGGCCATATCTCCGTGTAGCAGTTGGACACACATATCTGGTATTTGTACGTGTCAGTCCAGGAACCAACCACAACACAGCAATCAGCCCAGTGCACACAGTAAATGACCACAGAGACATAAGTGATATAGTGGATCGCCATCATATGCAAACATCTGCCACAGATACACAAGTTGGTCATAGGAACAGGGAATGCTATGGCAATAAAGACCTGCAAACAGTAGAACAGCACAACAAATATTGTGCATCCAACAATTGAACATATGGGTGTAGAGGTCAATACTAGGCTTCTTGCCCCAGGGAATGACAGCTCAGCCAGAGTGTGCTTGGCATCTGCATCCCCAGGATAGTAGGCTACCATGCCACTGTAAAGTAGGTCACATAAGGCAACATGTGAGGCTAGTGAGCTGTGCCTCTGTCAAGCAGGGGCACCATGGAGGTCTCAGGGATTGAATGTGCTAAGCCACAGCCATGTTGTCGGTGTGTGCTGTGAGAGGGTTGCCGAGGATCTCTGACAGTAGGTGTCCGTCAATAACAGACTGAGGGGAGCCCTATCTGCATTCTCTGGACGATTCCACTGTCAACAGTGTAATGAGTATGTGTGAATGAAGTGCCATGCTGGAACCGTCCACAGATGTCCTCCCTCTGTGGGCTACAGCTCTGCAATGTATTAGGTCACTCTGTCTGTTGAACGGCGCATATATGGCCGGTGTACAGCTGACAGGTGTCTTGTTGTGGAGCAGTCATGGGTATATGTGGGATAGCATGACCAATGCAAACTGTACACATGCTCATAGTATGCAAGTGTCAAGGATTATGCTGAGTGGCCAGTATAGTCCTCCAGCATGGGTCCTCTGAAGTCATCCTCCCCAGTCTACACAAGTGTAGAGTCTGCTTGTGCTAAACACAGTTTGTGTGCAGTGACA
This sequence comes from Protopterus annectens, assembly GCF_019279795.1. NCBI lineage: Eukaryota > Metazoa > Chordata > Ceratodontiformes > Protopteridae > Protopterus > Protopterus annectens. The sequence goes on along the minus strand of NC_056746.1, from coordinate 1,086,229,271 downwards.
ACCTTGCCTGGGGGTGGAGATGAGATATGGATGTCCAGGGAAAGGTGTTTATGGTCAGATATCAACAATGGTGGTCTACCTCTGGTGTGGAACAGTGAATACCCATGTTGCAGATCGACAGGTGCAATATGTATTCAGCCATGTGGCTGTGGTGTGTGGTTCTGCCATAGCACATGGACCCACAAATTGTAGTGGCGGTAGGGTAAAGTGGTAGAGGCCTAAGTAGTTCTCACACACAATATGCCTGTACCTGATGTTAACAACTGGAATGGTGTATGTGAATACCTGCATATCCTGGCACTGTTCCCAGGGAAGCTAAGTGTGTGTCCTGGATGTGGGTGTGGTGTTCTGGACTGGTTGTGTTGTGTGTTACAGGTCCTGTGGTCCCAAAGCATGGTATAGAACATAACCTGCCAGTGCGATGTGCATATCTGACCCTGACGTAGGTGGCTGCAAATGCATATATATGCTATCCCCCACCTGACAGGTAGTACTACATCTACATACCTCTGTGGAAATAAAGATGTCAGCACCCTAGAAATACTACAGGTGCAGAACAGATGCCCAGTAATTCGGATAGTGCGCTCTGCTAATGCGTCTCCCTCAAGTGTCATAATATAGTTAGGTAGGGGTTCGAATCCTGCAAATGTTCAGTGTGTGTGTGTGTGTGTGTGTGTGTGTGTGTGTGTGGGTGAGTGGGGTTTGTGTGTGTGAAAGGCTGTGAGAGGGAAATGTCCCTTTTGGCAACTGGGAAAACACACTACAGGATGCACATTCCCTTACTAAACACTGATGATGTCAGCACCCTATAAGTACAGCAGGAGAAGGGAAACCTCCCAGTAATGTGAATAGCGCGCTCTGCTAATGCATCCATCTCGAGTGTCATAACATAGTTAGGTAGTGGTTTGAATCCTGCAAATGGCAAGTGTGTGTGTTTGGATGAGGGGGGTTACTGTGTGTGTGCAAATATGTGTGAGGGAAATGTCCCTTTTGGCAACTGGGAGAACACACTACAGGATGCACACTCCCCTTTCTAAACACAGATGATGTCAGCACCCTATAAGTACAGCAGGAGAAGGAAAGCCTCCCAGTAACACGAATAGCGCGCTCTGCTAATGCGTCCGTCTTGAGTGTCATAACATAGTTAGGTAGTGGTTTGAATCCTGCAAATGACAAGTGTGTGTGTTTGGAGGAGGGGGGTTGCTGTGTGTGTGCAAATTTGTGTGAGGGAAATCCCCCCTTTGGCAACTGGGAGAACACACTACAGGATGCACACTCCCCTTTCTAAACACAGATGATGTCAGCACCCTATAAGTACAGCAGGAGAAAGGAAGCCTCCCAGTAATGTGAATAGCGCACTCTGCTAATGCGTTTCTCCTGAGTATCATAATGTAGTTAGGTAGGAGTTTGAAATCTATAAATGGCATGTGTGTGTGTTTGGATGTGGGGAGTTCGTGTGTGTGCATTTCTGTATGAAAAACATGTTAGTTTTGGCAATCAGGAGATCACACTACCTGATGCACATTACCCTTTCAAAATACTGATGTTGTCAGCACCCTATAAGTATAGCCAGAGAAGAGGAACTATCTAGAAAACCGAATAGTGCGCTTTGCTAATGCGTCTCTCTCATGTGTCATGACTTAGTTAGGTAGGGGAATGAATCCTGCAAATGGCAAGTGTGCATGTGTGTGGGGGTAGTAGGGTGTGTGTAAATGCAAGTGTGAGAGAACAGATCCTTTTGGCAAATATTACAATACACCAGATGCTGCATACTCCCCCAGTAAACACAGGGGATGTCACCACACTATCAGCACAGCCAAACAGGGCTAGTTGTCTAGTAATGCCAATAGTGTGCTCTGCTACTGTGTCTATTACCATTGTCAGAGTACAGATAGGTATGTTTTGGTAACCCACAACTGTCACGTGTGGTTGTGTCACACAGTATGACCTTGTGTGGGTGTTTGTACATAACAATGCATGCCATTGCCTAAACCAGCAATGGCATTTCACACATGATGTATGTGTGTGACACATACACATAAATACCTGTGACCTGCAGTAGTTACCATGTCTGACACATGCTTTGTGTGGATAAATGGTATTTGCAATGTATACCAATATGACTGTGTCTTACTGTGCAGGGTCCGCACGTGGTATGTCCATATACAGTGTGGGTGTCTATGGTGAAAGACCTACAGCAGGGGATACACATCTGGTCTGGGCCATATAGTGTACATGTAGTCAATGTACAGGTGCTGCATGTTCCCACCTGTTGTGGTAGTGGTAACATGTCATTCCACTGCAATTCGGTGACCACATGCTGTGAACTCTTCAACTAATGTGTTGTAGCTACAGTAATGCTCACACACAATGTTTGGCTGGATGCAGTACGGCCTTATAAACACAGTTCATGAGACTGTCATATTGCTGGTGTTGTTATGGAGGATAGGTGGTCTTCCTGTGTATGTGAGGGTTGTGTGTGCCAGGCTATGAACCAGATGGCAGTCCGACACACTGTCAGCTGCACATGAGTAGGCCCTGATGGTTTGCGCTGTGCCAACAACCTGGAGGTGTGTGTATCTGTGTTACCTTGGGATACCACCCCCCTATCCATGTGTGTTACATGTGTAGGGGATGACAGGCATGGTATGGGGCATAACCTGTCAGTGATGGGGAACACCTGTGAGCCATGAATCATGAATCTGGTACTGCACAGACATTGCAGTTCACCGTGCTGAGGGCAGTGTCTGGTACATGCATCTTCCAGTGTACACTGCTGTTGTTGTGTAGCAGCACTGTTAGTGTCCTAACCTGTGTGATACCCACGGAGGTCGCTATGTAAACCATGTCCTGCAGCATAAGGCAGTATGTGTGTACCAAGGAGCTTTGCCATTATACATCGGGCCATGGGTGTCACGTGCAAGATGACCCCTGCACTTCATTGTGGCTTCCCTAGCATGTAAGCACACGTTGACAGCCAGTGGATACCCTATGAATGACAGTGGAGACTGAGCATAATGTAGACATACAACACCCTTCCCACATATAGTGGTAGAATACCTGGTGAGGGTATGTTGGCAACCAACATCAGGCTTATACTGGCCTGTGCCACATGCTGAGAGATCCATTCTATGCTCCCTATCATGTAGTCCAGGGAGGTATGTCTCAGGCAGCCACACTGGCATGGTCAGTGAGTGAGTCATATCTGTCCATGCCTCTTACTGACCTGTATGCATGTGTGCTGTGGTGGACCATAGTGCCCCTGAGTCATATCACTGTGACCTTCACCAGATACTGCCTGTTGAGTGGGACCCCAGTGCAGCACACAAGACAGGTACCTGACACGTCTGTAGCAGGTGTGTTGTGTAGCCCTACAGGCTGTGAGTATGTGGCACAGGGGATGTGCGTGCCATGTGTGGCATGTGCTCTGTTCCGATGGAACATATGCCTGTGTGCCAGCTGCGGAGGTGTGTGATGCCCAGGCAGGCTGCTATTCTGAGTCCCCACGTATGCCCCAGTGTGTTCAGCATGCTGTCAGTGTGTGTCAATGTCTGACTGGTATTGTCATCACTGTAATATATTGTATTGATTTATTTATTTATCCTACATTTGTTGACTGGGATAGCCCGACTGGATGCATGTCCATTTCAGGGAGGCCCGTGGAGACAAGCTACGAGGGTAGCAGATACAGCATTACATAATACTAGCATTACATATTACAAACAGATTATTTACAGAGATTACATAAGTAAGCAAGTCAAACATGTTCCACAGGTTAATGTTAGACCTGAGCACAAGTCAGGATTAAATTAAAATTACACAGTAAAGTGGTTCACAGAAGTTACACATTCGAGTTAGCCAGGCTTGATACATTGACATAGCCAGTTAAGTGACAAACGTTGTTTGAGTCTACTGTTAAATTGACCTAAGGTGGACAGTAGGGTAATATCAGCTGGAAGTGAGTTCCACTATCTACTTACAGGGTTTGCAAAGAGAGAATCACCCGCTGTGTTATTAAACTTGCTAGTCTGAAGTAGTACTTTGTTAGAGGATCGAAGCGGTCTAGGATTGTTATAGGGGGTGATAATATTTGAAGTGCAGGAGTATTGTCTGGATTATAGAGGATTTTATAGGCTATAATCAGTTGGTTATACTGTATTAGGCTGGGTATTGCAAGCCAACCAAGCTGATTTAGATTGATGCAATGATGTGTCCTAAAAGGCAGCCCAGTGGCAAACCTGGCAATGTGGTTGTAGCAAATTGAGTGTTTGTTAAGGACAGTCTTGTTCATATCCGAGTAGAGGATGCATACAGAAGGGTTGAAACAAGGTGTGAGCGAGCTATGGCACCTTTAGCTGGAGGGGCTAGGAAGGCTTTAATTCTGTAAAGTGACCCTAGTTTTCTATTGATGGCTTTGATAATCTGGTTAACATGTATATCACATTTGAGATTATTGTCTATGATGACACCTAATAGTTTCGGAGATGGGTCAGGGGAGATTATTGTGCCATCAGTTGATGTTATGGTAACGGTGAAGGTGGTAGACCTACGTGTTGGTGAAATAACAGCAGTTTAGTTAGTTAGGATCAGATGATGTTCAGAAAGCCAGTTTGCTATTGTATTAAAGGTGGTCTGGGTAGCTGGCCATAACTCTACTGGAGATGTGGCTGAGCAGATCAGAGTAGAGTATTCAGCATATTGGATACAGCTGACTTTTGGGATGACAGTATAACGGTCGTTAATGAAGATGGAGAACAGCAAGGGCCCTAGTATAGAGCCTTGTGGTACTCTGAGGGTGTTAGGTAGAAGGTTAGAGAATTTGTTCTGCCAGAGGCCAGCCTGCTGTCGACCATGCAGGTAGGATTGAAACCATTGGAAGGCTCCAGTACTTAGACAGTCTTTGCAGTGTGTGGAGTACAAGTTGGTGATCAACCATATCGTATGCCTTTGAAATATCCAAAAAGAGGGCTGCGGATATATAATTATTGTTGCAAGTATGGCTTATGGTGTTAGTAAAGGCTAGGAGGCCTGACGTAGTGCTGTGATGAGGACATAAGCCATGCTGAGTGTCTGCCATAATGCGAGTTTGGATTAGGTGGTGCATGACTTGTCTATGATGAAAGTTTCCATAATCTTTGCAAGTGGAGAGAGTATAGCTATTGGCCTATAATTGGAGACTTCAGTAGAGCTGCCTCCTGTGTGAAGTGGGATTACATATGACATTTTCCAGATGGTGGGAAAGTTAGATTCTAACATGGTTCCTTTGATTACCTTTGAGACGGGGTAAGCAATAGCATCATCTGGTTTTGATAGGTACTCGGCATGGAGTTGATCAGCAGAAAGTGTAGTGGGTTTCACTGTTACAATCAAGGTATGGAGAAGTGAAGTGGCGACTGGTTGGCAGCTGGACGCAAGTAGTTTTCTAGGGTGCTACTTTCAGGACCAGGGGAGCTAGGAGGTAGATGGCTAGCTAGGGCCTGAAATGTCTCAGTAAAGAACTGGTCAAAACTATCAGAAACATCTTCAGGGGTATTATCAATAGTAGCAGCAGGGATTGGGGTTGATGTTTGTCCTGGACGTAGTATATATGACATGCCACCTGACAGGGTATGGCATTACTGGGTTCAGAGAGACCAGTCCCCAGATTGGCTGTGTGGTGGCATCCCACACATGTGTTGTTCGTTGCTGGCCAAGGGTGATGGCTGACTGCATACATGTGGCAGCTGTGACAATGACACATGACTCACATAAACCACAACTGGACCATAGAGGCGATTCACAGGTTACCTTTGCACATGCTACCCTAGTAGTGTGATTGCCATGGTGAGTACCAACACATAGGGCCAATGGGGAACAACATACTGAAGGTGTGTATGTGTGGGTGTACTGCTACTGTTTCATAGCACTGACATATATGACTGCACACGTGGGTAAATGCCAGGTAAGACGTGTGCAATGTGTCACAGGCAACGTACATGAGTACAGGACAGACAGTGACGTTCTGTCATGTGTAAAGTTGACATACATATCGTACGCTATGCAGATGTCACTAGAAGTCTACAGAAGCACTGTAACTCTGCATTGCAGGTGTAAGCAGTGTTCCAGGGGACTAGCGAACATGCATGCAAACAAAGCTACAGTAAACAGGGCTGGAAGTAGTGCATTATACAACAAAGAAGGGGTAACAATAACAGTAAGTAACAATGCAAATATGTAGGCACTATCAACATGTACCCAGGAATACGCAGCACAGATGCCCATGGTAGAACCGATATTATGTCATACTTATTTGTGATTTGGATTACATTGGTACTGCACACATATCTACATGCGTGAACATCCACATGGCATAGTCGTTGTGGGCAACTTGACACCATTACTGTACATGTCCACCATTGCAAATCACTACTTGCGTTAGCTTTCCCCCTGTGCTACCCATGTATGCGGCTATCTGTTGACAACCTTACCACCGGCATGCAATTATGTGCAGCTATTATACTTTGGTATGTACTATGGGTGCAGATAACAATTCAGGACATTCATACAGTTACTGCAGCAGGCATGCTGGGATAAACACACAGTCATAGCAGCACACTGTACTGTTACCAACATGATACTACTAATACACTTCTATGTAGTCACCCTGTGCATCAGCAACGTGTTTACCTGTTCCTGCAATGATGTTGGAGATTGCAGGAGGTGGCACAGTGTCATCATATGCACAGGGTGTGGATTAGGTATGCCTGAGTCAGCCACTGATACCACCAATTGACATGTGTGTGTATGTGTGTTGGTGAGGGCAGCAGTACAGGGTGGGGCAGTGTTGGTGCAGTGTGTGCATGTATGTGGTTGCCCTAGGTGTTAACATTTCGCATGTGTGTATGCACGCACACAGTTCCACCTCATGGCTGCCATATACTGGTTTGTGGACAGCCACAGACTGCACCTGGCAGGCCATACAGATCAGTGTCTGTGTGCACGGACACGGTACCTGTGCCTGGCAGGGGTGCTACGGACCGTATCCAGTACAAAGCCAGACTGGGTACTGTCATCAGAAGTGGGAGTGTGTTGACTGGACACAAGTCCCTGTTGGGACTGTCCAGAGCCACGTGCACGTGGTCTCCTGGGGCGTTCCGATGACAGCACAGACCCAGAATTGCTGGGGCTGCTGCTGGCACTATGGGGGCGTGCGCGAGCCTGTTGTCATCTGCGATGACTGCCAGCTGCTGCTGCTGCCGGCATATGGCCACGTCGATGCCGCAAATGCCCACCATTGCCCTGGCTCATGGACATCTGGTTGTGGAACTGCTGTAATATGTCCCCACAATGTCTGTCTATGACATCGGTGAAGTTACGGATAGCATCCGCAATGTCACGCATACTGTCTGTCATGGCTGTGCGACATGCTCTGAGCTCCCTCAGACCCTGTCTGGTGTACCTTTCCATACCTGACTGTGCCCGCATGACAGTCCGAAAGATAGCTGAGGTTGACAGACCTCTTTGGGCACGTCGGCCAGAGGCAGTACGCCCACGGATGCTCCAACGAGAACCCATGGGCAACTGTCTGTGTGGTACCATCGGAGGACCCTGCCCATGGCTGCTGTGTGGGGACGCATGTGCCACAGGTACCACATTACCCTGGTCTATGCCCACTGTATCCTGTCCATCACCTAGGGACAATGGTGACAAAGGATGTACAGGCAGGATGACTGTGCGCAATGATGGGGTTGACAGCTGTGTACTATCAATTGGCTGACCAATGGCAGACCCTGACACACCTTCCTGTACCATTACACAAATATCATCATTACCAGTAGCCGTGGCACAGGATTCAGGTTCCGTGCTGCAGGTCACCAGAGCAGCCCCAGAACCTGTGGGATGAAGACAGGAAACACAGTTTACAGTCTCCAGACATTGTTACCAGTGATGCACTTATACACACATGCACACATGCACACATGGACACATGCACACAGGCACACATGCACACATGCATACATGCAGACATGCACACGTGGACACATGCACACGTGGACACATGCACACATGCACACGTGGACACATGCACACATGGACACATGCACACATGCACACATGCACACGTGGACACATGCACACATGGACACATGCACACATGCACACATGGTCACATGCACACATGGGCACAAGCACACATGCACACATGCACACATGCACACGTGGACACAGGCACACAGGCACACATGCACACGTGCACACGTGCACACGTGGACACAGGCACACATGCACAGATGCACACGTGGACACAGGCACACCTGCACACATGCACACATGGGCACAGGCACACCTGCACACATGCACACATGCACACCCCGCAGTATACACACAGAGCACTACTGAGTTACACTACTGTTACTAGCATTATCAGGACTTTTATAGGTTATGTTAAACACACTCACCAGCATGGATGGCCTGTCTTGCTGTAACCCTGGAGGGACCTGCAGAAATGATGAGATTAATGTCAGTGGGCACAACTGTGCCATTGATATTGCATATGATACAGTGTACAGAACAGTCAGGTGTACATATGGCATATTACCTGCACGCTCCATGTCGTGCTGCTGTGTGGAACCAGCCTCCATCATAATGCAGGTGTACTGCTGTTGGTGTTCCGGGGCTGGAGCCACAACACTTAGGAGTAGCCCCTCCAGTCTGGTGAGGGGGGGGTGTGTGGCCACCCCACCTCCTGTGGCGACCTGTTGCCTGTGGATATCTGATGCACGCTGCCGGACACTTCGGATTAAATCACTGCAGTGATGTTGTACCTGCTCATATGTCCTGTTATGCGTGCCAATATCATTTACCCTACGGACAAGGTCTTGCCACAGTGCGGCCCTCTCCTGCTGATTCTGACTGGTGCGGGAAAACAGGATGTCATACTCCCGCACCAGGCCCTGGTGGATCTCCTCATCTTCCACCACAGAGTAGGTGGGGTTACGCTGTCGCGCCATCTCCCTGGAAGAGAACACAGACAGGATATCAGCAGACCATCTCAGCAATATATGGCACACATACTATACATGATACTCATGTGTAGTGATATACTACTACTCCCATATGTTGCATGTGTGTGTGTCATGGTGGATACACAGGTACATGGCCAGATATCAGTGCTCAGCCAACACCTGTGCAACAATTCCTGCCACATTCCACACAATATAGTAGCATGCCCCATCGGTCAGCACACACTGACAGGTGCAATGCACAACCTCACTCTGGGGGTTCATCCCAAGGTACTGTATGTGGGACATCATCCACTACTGTGATGTGGACAGACGTTACTCGGCCTGGATATACATATCCCACCACCACCAGCACAGTAGACTACTTTGATATGTATGTGATTAGACAGTTATTCACTTGCTGGGACTGAGATGGTATCCATGCAGAACACTGGGCCAGTGGAAGCCACAAGCCACACTGCTGACCCCTTTGCAAATGCTTACCATGGACATGCCACGGATTGCATGGAACTTGCACACACATGTCTAACCCAGACCCTATGCACAAAGGTTAGGCATCCTGTCTGGTGGACCCCAGACAGAGGCAGATTGTATAACAATAGCAGGAGGCTACTGCAGGACAGAGCACATTCACATTAAGGGAAGGCATCTGTGGTCAGCACTGGTACTACGCTACGGTCCATCATAACAACAGCCACAGCCTACTCTGGGAGGGAAATGGACACAAACACTATGGATGACCACAAGGCCTTCTTCAGTTATGTTACACATATGGACCACATGCCTCAGATATGCTCTGTGTTAACCCACACCTACTTAACATTCACCAAACACACGGATATTGGCAACAGTCTTGCAGACATGTTCGGTGCACATATCCCCCCTCCTTCTCCCCACCTTTAAAATATTTATCCAAGCTGGATGTAACCTCCCTATCATCTCACATGTCCAGGTGAGGGCTGCCCTCAGCAGAGGAGAACACACAGCATCACTGTGACCTCGTGGTACCCCTGGATGTGTGCTACCGGCACTCCGAGAGGACATACAACCGCATATAACACTGATAGTTTATCTTGGCTGTACTACAGGATATGTACCTGGACAGTGGCATACAGCAACAGTGGTCCCACACCACTAAGGGGGCACCTCGACTGACCCTGGGAATTACCACATCATATGCATAACGGGCCTGGTCTGCTAAGCTATGGAATTATGCAGTATGGGATGCATATGCAGTGACATCAGGTACCTGCAGACACTTGTTCCCAGCCAGTGTGCCTTTGGGATGGGCTGATCCTGACTTTTGAACCTGGCTGACCTTTCAAAGCAGTCACTACAGCCATTGCTGGGCCAATGCACAGACAAATGCTGCCAGGATCATGGCCTATGACTGATTGACATGTGATGTATGGTCATCCCCTTTTGGTGGAACTACGTACACACAACATATCACATGGACATACCTATGGATACAGACCTATGACACATTTGGAGGGTTCACAGTATGCACACTATTAACCTGCTACTTTGCATTACTTCTGTTTGTTGCAGCTGGTTGCGTTACCACAGCTTCTGCTTGCTGCTGCTACAGTCAGTGCTGACAGCTTCGGGAGACAGAGTCACAGTGTCTGATTTTTTATTTTTTTTTTTGCTCTCTCTCTCTCTCTCTCTCTCTTTCTCACTTCTCGCGCTCCCTCTGTCTGCTTACAGACAATGCAATGAATGTATTGCATGTGGGGAGTGTTAGCACTGGATGCTTTTGTAGGTATCTGCATAGGTCCATGTGATGGCCTCTGCACCAATTGTAAGCTAGCATTTGCTAATTGCATACAGCCAGTTGTGTACTGATTGCAGTTCTCACTGTGATTTCAGGTCAGTGCTATAAAAGGGTATGTGGAATAGGTGTTGCCCTTTCAGATTGTGAGGGCGGGGACCATGCTATATGCTGTGGACAGTGTTCTGTGAGTGTAAAGGTTAGTATCTCTCTCATGCTTCAGGCTGTGTTGTATATTCACAATTCTCCATTCCTCTCTCATGTTACCTGTAGCAAGTGTGTATGCACATTGACTCCTACAACTATATATATATATATATATATATATATATATATATATATATATATATATATATATATATATGTACATATGCATACATATATCAATGTACTTTAACTGACCTTATTACCTACAAGCTGCCAACTAGCATGGCTGTTTCTGTTCCACACACTACTATTATGGAAATCCAGTAGTTTTGACAGTAATTTTAAATGACATGCTTTGTGTACTACACATCCTATATTCCCTTTACATTCATCCCTACTATTACATGTTATATTTATTTTAGCACAATGTTTTTGTATAAGAGTCATGGCTTAGTGGTAGGTCATACAGACTAGTGTTTCCAAGGTCCTGGGTTCAGGACTGACAGTGGGATTTTATTTTGCTTTTGAACTGAGTACAGGACCTGTCAATCAAAGTGACTAAGGCACTTTTAAGCAGTTGTAACCGGGTTAGCGCTGGTTTGCGCGGAGCTCACACATGCGCACTGGTGGTTAGCTCCGCGCACACACACGCACACACGCTTACAACCGCTTAACAGTGCTTACTCTGGCGCACACCCGCGCTATTTTCTTTGAAAGAAAGAAAATGGGGAGACAGGAAAGTGGTGAAAAAGGGGTCACAAAGAGGGTAAGACAGTAGGGAAACAAGCTTGGGATGTGCAGGAGGGATGTAGGTAAGGCCCATAGCTGCCCATTTCTTCATCAGAAACAGCTGTGCATATGTATGTAATTTGGTGTGACATTTGAAACCTTCCACCCCTGAGAGAGGTGTCAGGACAACAATAATACTTGTTGTACAGCCAATTGTAATTGATAGGTTCCATGTCCAGCAGACATGTGTGCGGAATGGGCAGCTATGTATGGGGTGTAATTTTTTTGTGGGTATAGAGTGCCCTTTTCTTTTTTTTTTTTTTCAGGTGAGAGTGGTATGTCAGGTGAAGGAAGTCGGTACAGCTGGGGAGGTAGGTTGGGTAGGTAAACAGACAAGACAAACAAGACACATACAGGGGCGGTGTATGACACGTGTGGGGGGGTTACACAATTGACGGGGACGGAGGTTTGGATATCCAGAGCCCATGAGCCCACAGATGGCAACAGTGGAACTGATATCCCCACCCATAGGCAGTTGCCACTGTTCCTTCACTGCCCAGGACGGGGCTGTGCTGAGGGCTGTGTAGGCGGGGAAACAGGCATGCCTGTTAGTTGTGCCACCCGTGCCTCGAGCTGGCATAGGGGCTCAAGAACAGAGTCCCAAATCTCCCTATGCACCACAGTCCGGACGCTACGGAGGGTGAGTGGTGGTTCTCCTCCAGCCACACTTGCAGAGGGGGGGTGAGCCCCATCCCCTGCAGCGCTTCCACCCACAGGTGGCACAGGGCCACCGGAGGAGGGTCCGGACTCAGCACTAGTGCCAGGTGCACTCACCAGCTGAGGTGGGAGAGGTGGGTCCGCTGGAACCCGCCTTCCCTGTCGTCCTATGTTTTGCATTATGTCATGACAGTTTGGGTTAGTGACATATAATACCATTCACAATTAGTTGTAACAGCATGCATTAGTATTCCCATTAGCCAAACAGCCAGATATTCACACCATTGAACAGCGTGCATAACACATGCATAATTTGAACAGAAATACACAGTCCAACAACATGCAGGGTTAATTGATGGCAACAGGCCATCAGGTGCGGATGTATGAACAGGGCAGATGCATCAACAGACATGCAGATATATATGACCCAACAGGACAAACGTCCAGGGGTGTTAATTGTGATTGCACATACCATTTTCACGTGGAATGGGTTATATGTGGTTATAGGGTGGGGTAAAGAAAGTAATATTAACACTTTTGAATAACAATACATATGCTGTACATTTCTAATAGCTACAGTTATATACACACTACTGTTCTAACTACAGTTTCCTATATGATAACTATTTCAACTTGGTGATAGTACTGTTACTGCAACATCAATATACATTTTAGTGTTCTTCATACACATTCATATCTAGCTTTGTTCAGCTACATCATCTTGCTACATTTGCTTTATATAGCTGTAGACAAGTGTGGATGTTTGGTATATCAGACAATCATCCTATCTGCATATTTCAGACTGAGAGCAACATATCCAGATTTTGGGATACACATTCCACATGCATCAACACTTTGAACAGATTTCGCTGTTTGGTTTTGAATCTCACATGCATTTCATTCTGTCTTGACTGCAGTATACTTTATTCAAGGGTTATTACTACTGTATTGCTGGATTCATGACACTTTCTCACACTCTCTCACTTGCTTTCATTTTACTGTTCAGGATGGTACTTACTTCTAAGCTTTATTGACATGTTTTACCTGTAGTTATTACAATCCTTTCCAGCAGTCTCACTTCTGTCATGTTTCAGTATTTCCACAGGGATATATTTCACACATGTGATTTCATCATCTTCTGCAGCTATACTTCTCAGCCTGCTGCAGGTTGTGTACTATTTTCTTACAGGTAGGGCATTTTTATTTCAGAATATATGTCAGACAGTTTATTTTTCGGTTTAACTTACAGGCTGAAATACACTTTTGTAATCAAGCAAGACTTGCAGACACTTTCACACTATTACTTGCAGATTTTATTCCTTACTGACTACACTGCACTCTTTTGCTGACTGTCATACTTTTATATTTCTTTACGGTTACTGGTAGTGGATTACTGACCTGCCTGGTGGCGAAACCGCACCAGCCTATTGCCATAGGCTCTGCGGTTCGCAGAACGGACACCTGCAGCTGTAATATAAATGAAGTAATATTGGAATACACATCTCCATAATATCAGCTAGTTTAATTTCTTACATACATAATTAAATGTTACTTACTTAGTAGTTGGGCGTTGGGTGTTTGCCAGGCCTCCTGGATCCAAAGGTTCAGTTGGTCCTGCTTGCGTCTCTTCAGGTCTGCATGGTGATGACGGACCTGCTCACCAGTCCTTGGAATCCCTGTGGCACTGGTGAGATCATGAGCCAACCGGTCCCACGCCTCGGCCCTGTATGCTCCCCAGAGGACCTGGCCCTGCATGAGTTGGGCCTCATGATTATGGACTAGGAGCCAGACCATGTACCTGGACTCCTCAACACCCCACCTCTGTGCTTGGAAGCAACTACCCTCTCCTACTCCTGTCATTCTGCCTGCAGGTCAGTTCTACAATCGTTTATGTTGTGTATTCCCGCCTATGGGGCTTATATAGTCCATTTTTCCCGCACATATCTGTGATTGGCCATTTTGGAATTGTATCAACTTCAGTAAACCTGCATTGTCATGCTGTAGTTTGTATTCATTCCTATATATTAGCTATTATTGCATTTCTAGGTACTGCTGTCATGGCTTAGTGGTTCTGTACCTTGACTATGGTGTATAGTATCCTGGGTTCGAACCTGGCCACTGCTTTTATTTTTCATGACTGTCTAGACATGCTGAGGGGTGTTTCTGTGTAAAGGCAGTTTTGATACGGCTTGCTCAACGTTGCCCGTCGGTTAGCTTGTTTGCGTGGTGCGCAGCTCCGCACAAACGGGGTACGCTGGTTTAAGCCTCATTTGGCTATCGGCACGCATATTACGCTCAGCTCAGTTAGGGGCACATAGATTTAGCGTGTTAGACCACTGCTCAGCTACGGGCACTCATTTTGCACCAGTTAAACCACCGCTCATCTACGGGCAGATGCACTCACTCTGTTAAACTGTAGCTCAGCTATGAGCACATCTGGCATTTTTTATTCTTTTGTTACCTCACATGTCTTCAATATAAATGGGCTATTTCATTACATTTTACATAAATTGCGGTTTTATGTGTACATATTTGTCAGGGACTTGTTTCCTGCTTATTTTGCAAAAAAAAAAAAAAAAATTGGTGTTGTGAGGGCTCGAACCATGACTGCCTGCTCTTCAGCCAACATCTCTACTGCTATGCTATTGCTTCCTGGCTTATTTTGCATATTTAGTTCTTATATGCTTTCCCACTGACTGCTAACGGCTACGGGCACGCCAGCAAAGCGAAAGACTCACGGTTAAACATTTTACAATTTAAAAATATATAAAACATGTTTATTTATATGTTTTCTGTTCATAGTCTGTGGGGGCATGTGTTGTGTTCTGTTTATTCACATTTCCGTGGACTCTGTCGTGGGTGTTTACTTTGGGTACTTTTCCTCTTCTGGGGGCGTGTCCGCTTACAGGGCTCGGCCTACGGACACGCCCCCTACTGTCTTACACGGACCGTGTTGGCCTTAAGTGTTATTCAGCATGCTCTCATTAATATGCAGAGCATGCTGACATCACTCCGTTTAACTGCAGCCTCCGTGTATGAGTTATAACTCTTACACGGAGGCTTCGTGAATCCTGCCCTGTTTCAAATGCAAAATACTTTATATATTGTTTTATTAAATATTATAATTATTAGAAATAATAGATACAAAATATTCCTAACATACCTACAAATGTAAAAAATTCATACTTTAATTAATAAATCTCTAGATTTCTAAATTCAAACCCAAGGGATATAAAGTATTGAACTTAATAATACATTTAGATTCCAAATTCAACAAACCCCTAGTAAAATTAATACTATTGGAGTCTAACCCCCATGGTCTGCCCAAAATACTGAAAGTCAAGCCATTATCTGTTCCCCCGTGCACTTCATGAAAATGCCTGGCCACTGGACTTTCTAATCTGCCCCTCCTTATGTCACCAATGTGTTCAAGAATTCTTGATTTCACTCTTCTCCTGGTCTGGCCCATATACCATTTTTTTGGTACACATCTACAACCCAGTATGTAAACAACACCCGTAGAATTACAATCAAAATGTTCTATAGCATTAAAACTAACCCCATTGATCTCAGTGTTATCCAAATTTCTGCACCTAGTGCAGACCTTGCACTTTCCATAAGGGAATGTGCCAGCATTCCATTGTTTCTTATGAAGTTTAAATCTTAATAGTTCCTTTAAATTCTGAAACCTACCATATGAAAAAGTTACTTTATTAGGAAATAGATGTCCTATCTTGTCATCCCTGCTGATAATGGGCCACAATGAATTGACCACTCTTCTTGAAATATTAGAAAATTCTGAAAATCTACTCACAAAAAATAATGCATTGTCCCCCAATGCTTTCTCCATACTTTCCCTGTCATAATTAATACCTCTTGTGTTGAAATCTAAAATTATCTTACTGCTATGGGACCTAACATGCTTGATTATACCTAACTCATGTTCAACTTGATTTCTAGCTGACATCACCATATTTTTAGGATAGCCTCTAGTACTTAATTTTGCCTCAACCTTGTTGAATTCTGAATTGAACATATATTTTTCTGACGTATTGACAGCAATAAGTTTAAATTCACCTAATGGTAAAGAAGTAATAAGACTGAGACTATGCATACTCGTAGCATGCAAAAAATTATTGGTGGCTGTTTCTTTGTGAAAAGGTCTGAATTGTATTTTTCTATCAGACCCCACATAAAAACTTACATCAAGAAATTGGATTTCACGACGCCCTGTCTTGTAAGTGAAATCCCAACCACAAGGATTGTTTCTTAACTCACCAATAAATTTATCAAAGTCCCTACAATCACCTTCGCAAAGAAATAAAAGATCACCAATAAATCTTTTGTACTTTATCACTTTGTTACAAAAAAAATTATTAGGATAGATGAACAGGTTCTCAAAATGTGCCATAATTATAATGGCATATGAAGGAGCATAGGGGGCGCCCATTGCTGTGCCCTCCTTTTGAAGAAAAAAAGTTTTTTCAAATTCAAAACAATTGTGAGTTAAACAAAAATCTAACAAATTAATAATGTAAGAAGTACGTGGACCTTCCCCTAACATCCTACTAGCTGCCTCTAGTACCCAAATTCTATTAATATTTGTGTATAGTGACTTGACATCTACAGTTGTCCAATAGAAATTGTCATTCCAAACCGTGCCCCCTATGCTATTACAAACTTCACTTGTATTTTTCACATGTGAGGACACCCTATTTAAATGTTTTTTAAGCACAGAATCCAAAAAAATTCCTACATTCTGTAAGTATGCACCCCTGCCTGAAATAACTGGATGTCCTGGAGGATTCCTTAAATCCTTATGCACCTTTGGAATTATGAAAAACCTTGCATCCTTAGGATTCTTAATATACAACTTTTTAACATCTTTAGCTGTAAAGAATCCCAGGCATTCACCCCTTTCCAATAAATCAAGCAGTGTGCTGTTAAAAATTTTAACAGGATTAGTGGCCAGGCGTTCATATACACTTGCATCTGACAATCAATCAAAGGCTGAAGAAATATATTTATCTTTGGGATAAATTACCCAATTACCGCCTTTGTCAGATTCAGTAAACACATATTTCCCAATCGATTCCCTTAATTCACACAAAGCCAGCCACTCATTCTTGCTTAGATTAAAAACCTTTTTGCTGTGCTTAAATTTCTTAAATTCAATTTCTAATGTGTTACATAAAGTTTTTTCAAACACATTTATAACAACACTGATTTTTGGTGGTTCAAAATCACTCACAAACGGGACTTTCGGCATATCAAATTTCCCATAACCAGTGAAATATTCAAACTCAGAACTCATGACAATATTCTGCTCCTCTCCATAAATATCAAACAATTCATTCTCATAAATTGTCATATCCATCAAGGAACTATCTAAAAGTGACTCATCCATACTAACAAAATTCCTTTTCTCCATTAAATTATTGCTAGCAAAAAAACTTTTAAATGCAACTTCCTGCAAAACTTTTTCGCTTCAGTAATAACATCCGCCAGGCTAGGAAAATTTCCGGACACCCAGTGTTGTTGGTGTATCATAATTGTCCCTAGAGGGAGAGAGTCGTGAAGTGCTTGCAATGCAAGAAGCACTGCTCTCATCTATAGAACATTTATATGCAAGTGAGCCTCGTGTTCTTGCCATGTACCTTGGACTGTTCTCCCTAGATAATGCCCCCCCCCCCTATCTGGGAAGTGTCCGTGGTCACCATAGCTATGAGTTGTTATGGAACAAAGGGTCTCCCTATGGTCACATGACTGGAGTGTATCCACCATCTTAAGTAATTTTTGCATGATTCTGTTATCCTGATTGGGTGAGACATAGGGAGCGCTTGAAGTGACCATTGGGAGAACAACAGCCATTGAAGGATCCTCATGTGCATTCTGGCAAGAGGAACCAGTGTTATCATGGAAGCCATTGTCCCTAGCACTTTTAGAATTACCTTTGCTTTTACCTTAGTCTTGGGGGGAAGATAAATTATTTGTTGTCTGAGTGCTACAACTTTTTCTGTTGGAAGACGTGCTACCATGGAAGCGGTGTCTAGATCTGTGCCTATAAATGTGATATGCTGACAGGGCAAAAAGGCAGATTCTTGAAAGTTGACTGTAATATTCAACTGAGTGCAAACATCCAACATTAGATCCCTGGCTTGTTGGAGTAGATGCTTGGTGGTGGCAGATAGAAGCCAGTTGTCTAGATAGGGAAATACCCAGAATCCTAGACATCTCAGGTGAGCCGTGACTACTGTCATGCATTTGGTGAACACTCTGGGGGCTGTAGTGAGACCAAAGGGCAGAACTCGAAACTGGTAGTGACTGTCTCCCAGCCGGAAGTGTAATTACCTTCTCGATGTCCTGTCCATTTTTATGTGGTAGTAAGCATCTTGAAGGTCTATCAAGCACATCCAATCATCTTTCCCTAAAAAGGGAAGTATAGACTGCAGTGTCACCATTCGGAACTTTGACTTCTTGACAGATTTGTTTAATTTGCTTGGGTCTAATATGAGTCCCCAGTCCCCTGTTCTTTTTGGCAACAAAAAGAATCTTGTGTAAGTTCCGAATCCTATTTGGTCTGCGGGTACTTCTTTGATGATTCTGTTTTGCAGCAACTTTTGAATCTCTATAGTTGCTTGCTCCCTTAGATTGGGTGGAACATCTGGGATTGTTCTGGTCTGTGGAACAGGATGGGAGAATGGAATGGAGTATCCTCTGGATATTATTTGTAGTACCCACTTGTCTCTTGTTATAGTTTGCCAGGCTTCTGGGTACATGGATAAACATCCCCTGACTGCCTCCAGAGTAGAGCAGTTGGGCAACCTTTCAGGAGCACTGATAAGGGCGTCCGCGAAAGGAATCATGGTCACCCTGGTTCTGCAGGCCCCCTCTGCCTTTGGGCTGGCGTCTACCATTGTTACCTCCCCCTCTGCCCCTGGGAAAGGAATCACCCCATGCATCCTGGAAAACTCTCTGAGATCTTTTGAACCACATTTTCCCACTCTTCTGACCTTTAGGATAAGGTCTTGAAGGTACAGTAAAATGTACGCCAACAGCAGCGGAGTTTTTCCTTCCTGCTCACATCGGGTGAGAGTGTCTTTTACTTTGGGTCCAAAAGTGAGGAATCATCAAAAGGGGTGTTAGTAAAAGTAGACTTGAAGGGCTCCACAAAATTGCACAAGCACATCCAGGAGTGTCTCCTAAGGGAAACTCCGGAACCCGCTGCCCTGCTTGCTCCATCAGCTGCATAGGATATTAGCCTCATGGAGGAGTTGACAATGGAATTTAAGGTAGACAGCTGGGAGGAAACCTTCTCATTCACCCCTGCAGCTAATATACTTGTAGACTATCTCCTAACTCTTTCAGGAGATCTCTTTGTAGCCTTGTAAAGTCAGATAGGTAGTTCAGCGATCAGAGTGAAAATGTTGCTGACAAAAAGACATGCTTCCCGTATCTGTCCATCGCTCGAGAGCCTTTGTTCAGAAGATGAACAGATGAGGATGGCTCTGAAAGTTCCTTCTTGGTGGCTGCTGCCACCACCATAGCATCTACAGGTACCCCCTTAGTGAGAAAATCCTTTCCCGAAGGAGCTGACAAGAATTTGTTGGGCCCCGAGGGACTGGTTCCATTGTGTCAGGTGACTCCCATACCTTTCAACTAACCAGGTCCATTAGCTCATCAAAAGGCGGAGACACCCAAGAGGCTGAAGGTTGAGACCCAAAAGCCTTCAGGTACACTGACTCCTCCTCAGAAGGGGTGGTGGCCTGCCAGTCGCCTCTCTGCTTCAGGATCTCTAGAATATCTGCAAATGAGATATCATCAGAGGATGACCGTGGGGTCTCTTCCAACTCCTTGAGGTCAGTGTCTGAAGTGATGGACTCATCTGGAGAGTCTACATGCTTCCTCTTGCAAGTTCTCTTCCGAGGTGGCTCCTCAGATGGATATTCTGGGGAGGCCTCGGAGGAGAGGGGTTCACTCAATGGGGGATCCTGAGGATCTGGATCTCTGCTGTCCTGTGGAATGGGTGGTGCCGAGACAGTGGCCTGTGCCTTAGGGGGAAGAGTGCTGGTATCCTTCTGTGGCACTGTATGGGTAGACAACACACTCCTCATCAGCTCAAAGGTAGATCCCACCAGCTCCAAAGACTCCCTCAGCTCTGAGGAGATAAAGGAAGGTACTGGAACCAGTGAGATCGGACCCAAGGCCGATGAGGGACCTGAGCTAACCCAGGACGATGGTCTGAGGGGTAGGCTTGGCACCGAAGATGATCGGGGCCAAGAATCCCCCCCGGGGCCCCCGGCTCCCAGACTCTCCAGATGGCACCGAGAGTGTCAGAGCAGAAATCGGCTCTGTGAACACCGAAGGGGGTCCCAGAATCGAAGGATCCAAAGTAAGCGGTACCAAACACTCTGGCTCCAAAGGTCCAGCTTGGCTCAGAGGAGTAACAACAGTGGGTACAATAGGTGCAGTAGGCTCCGAGACCAAATGGGTCAGAGCCGAGAATAATTTAGTTAGCGCCAGTGACTTCAAAAATATGCACACCGCCCATTCCATGTCATCATCAGATAAGCTCCTGGTGGACCTGGAGGATAGGGATG
>NC_056746.1:1086195802-1086203302 GCF_019279795.1 Protopterus annectens | reverse complement strand
GTGTGTGTGTGTGTGTGTGTGTGTGTGTGTGTGTGTGTGTGTGTGTGTGTGTGTGTGTGTGTGTGTGTGTGTGTGTGTCTGTGCACCTATGTATCATGCAATATACTGGCATTCTGTTATTTCTTCACCTTGCACTCAGTGAGTGCTGGAATAGGCTCCAGTTCTTCTGTGACCCTAAACTGAATAAAGCGGATATCAGAGAATGAATCAAGAAATGAATATTAGGCATGTGCTTTATGTAGGTAACAAAACACGTAGGTTGGGGTACAGTGGAAAAAGGAGAACAGAGAAAGGGGAGACCATGGCTGACAGCTGGTAGAGGGGATTGGGAGGTTTAGAACTGACTTAATTAAGGACCATTCTGAGAACCTCAAATATACTGTCAGAATGGATGATAAATGTTCGATGAAATTAAAAAGTCTGAAGATAGAGTTGGACAAATGGTAGGATAGTGTTGATGGAAAATAGAGCTGCATAAAAAAAAAAAAAAAGACACCCTTGATGAACTATGGTTTTAATTCTACTTGAATATGCTTTTTCTAGGCCACATACCGCCATGATGAGTTGAGAGTGTACTAAATCCATAGGTACTGTGTACCAAGAAATTTTAATGTGCTTCTCTGGAGCACAACACTTTCTACTGTACTGTATTGTTTCCAGTGATGTACAAACTTTTCATGTGTCTTCAGAATCATTTAACAGGTCTATAGATGGAACATTGTAGCACATGCAAGTATTTCTGTAACAGGTAAAAAGCTATTGGGGAATGTGTGTTGCATGGTCTCTCCACAGCTATTCCCAGTAAATACTGCATAGAGGAAGCTGGCATATACATGGTTTGTCTGACATTGGTGAGTATAATGAGGAACATGATAAACATTACAGGCATGACCAACATTTCAATTTTTAAAAAAGCCAGTGCTCCTGTATCTGTGATACTCCATTCTAAGTGTTTTCATAGCTTACAATAAATTACAAATAATGTCACAATTGTGCTTTCCTGTCCTGCCGATTGACAAGATTAAAAAGAAGCATTTCTACATGCATCTTCTTATAGCAAACAGCACAAATGCATTCAAGCTTGAAATAAAATTATATAGAAAAAGTGGACGTCATTTTTTGCTCTTTGTATTAATTTTAAACCATTCAAACAAATCTTTAAACTAGCTGTTGTAATGACAGCAAAACAGATACATTATGATAGTGCAGTAGCAAAGGGATAGGGTGCACTATCATAATGTATCTGTTTTGCTGTCATTACAACAGCTAGTTTAAAGTTTGTGAGGGTTCAGGAGAAGACCAGAGGACTGAACAGCCAGCTTAGAGTAGTGGAAGTAAGACAGACAATCATCCATTTTCTTTTCTCTGGCGCATGCAAGTTCGGGGATGCTCTGTGTTACTGCTCTACCTTCTAGTAGATGCTAAATAGGTATAATGTTCAAAATGAAATTACATGTGGTAGACCAAACACCCTGGGATATACATATTCACCCACTTCCACCTCCACCTGATATCACTGCAGACACCCCGGCTCTCCACCCTAAGCCATTCTGCCATGTCCTGCCTCTTCTTGAGTTAAGTGATGGCAGGCATAGTAGACTCACTCAATGCACAAAGGTAAGTTAGACAGCTAATGATGAGTGCTGTCACCTGAGGCACAGGGGAGATGCCAGAGGCCAATACAGAAGGCGGACCAAAAAATACAACTGCTGCATTAAGCTTCCTATACATAAATATGAAGACAGCAAAATGTGGGCTGGTCCACAGATGCCAAGAACTACATCTGCAAGGTATGTTTAATATTTAAGAGGGTAAATCCATTGGTAGGAGGGAGTTTACCTTGTTCTGAGACTACCCCTCTGAAGTGAGAATATCAAAATTAATATGAGACAAGACCTGGCAGTGGTGTCACACAACTTGCAGTCTTGTAAGAGCATGACTTTAATGCATAATTAATGCTCACTCCTGAATAGAAAAAAATCACTCATGAGACTTCTTTCAGCCTAATGTTCTTGTTGGACATTATTTGAAAAGCTGGCTGCCAATAGAAAATGTACTGCTTGAATGACCAAATGTTGGATTTTTATGCCACATACCACACAGATCAGAGATATATATGTAGAGCCTTATCAAATTATGTATAGTACTTGCAAATGACTCACTCTCCAATATTTCTATTATTGTTTCCTACTTTACAAAGTCCATGGTTTCCCAAGTAATTTGCCTCCTAACTTGAGTAATCCCACAATAATATGGTGCTGTTAAACTTACTCAAGTAAGTTCAGGGTCCTTTACACATTTTGTATGCAAATGAGGCCCTTTTACGCTTATCTCTATGAATCACAGTAATACACAAACAGATACGGCAACTTATGCAAGACTGGACTCGACTTAACATTTATCTTCAAATACTTTATGCTTTTGCTGTAAATAGGTGTGTCTATCAAAATGCTGCAGTTTTCTGTAGTCAGGGTAAATAACTCCTGCTGACCGTATTTGCATACAGACATAGTGCCGCTCTTTGCAAATTACTGCTACAAAAGCCTGTTACAGACATTTGCAGAAAGTTATAGTTTGTTTACCTTTCAGAACTTGAATTGTCAGGGTATTCTGCTTTGGTCTGTCAGTACAGACTCAACTCTGAGGAGGATAAGAAAGCAGTAATGCCCAACAGTTATTACAGGTAAGTAACATACAGCATGAGGCTATGAATTAAATTGTTTTGTATTTGTTTTTTGTTTGTTTGTTTAATACGTATATACATTATTTATATTTTTGCTGTAAAGTAGTTCTTCTGCCAAATATTTCAAAGTTGCTGTAGCAAACGTAATTGTAGTTGGAGGATGTATTTTACATCCAAAGTGTAAGCTAAGTATTTAATAATGTGTATACACATACATGCATACACATACATACACACACACACACACACACACACACACACACACACACACACACACACACACACACACACACAATGTTACATACTCACTACACAGGCAGACACACGCACACACACAGACACATACATAAATGCACACACAAATACAGGTACACAGACACATATATGCTCATAAGAACACACATATACAAACACACACTTGCATACAAATGTAACCAGCAATTGCAGCTACTTTCTTGACTGTATATACCTTAGATGTCATAGTGTGATGAAATACACTTAGTAAAGCCCAAAAAAGTAAGTTTGAATGCTGATATTGTAAAAAAGACAACAACAAGAAATCAACAATAATCTGCAGAAGGAAAATGCCACTATTTTTAGATGCAACATCAAGCAAAAGAATGACCTGAATGTTTTATCAAAACACAGCAAACAATATGTAGGCTTTAATAATCTTAATAATTTTACCAGAACATGAAAGATGAAGAAGGTGGAAAAGATTAAAAGGACTTTAGGAAATTGTGCTAGCAAATTAGGCTCAGTACCTAGCTTTCACTGGCACTGGTTTCAATGCTGACATTAATCTTAAATGTATTTTAAACAATAAAATGAATGCTAGCAAAAATATTTTTGTACTGTACTTTCATTTTGTATATGAAGACGTGATTTAAATTCCTATTTATACAATTTGCAGCAAATGAAGGAACCTACTCTGATAAAGTGTGAGGTGACTCAAATCCTGGGGTGGCTGTAGCTATAACACTGATTTAGAGCTGCACAGGGTATAGCTTATTTGGGTATGGTAGCTGTTGGCTGCTATCTGAAATAGCATGACCATGCACAATGTACTTCTAAGGCCAACTGCTCCACATGTATTACTTGATATTTAGTGATACAGATTTTAGACTGTAGTTCCTGACTATCACGTTTTAATTGCTGGCCCTTTCTCAAACATTATTTGGTGCAAATATAAAACCCATTCTTCTGAATGTGACAACCAGATGCAATATTCTTGTACTGGCCTATCCTATGCCACTGCAAGTGATGGCCAGAGCAGCATCTAGTAGCTGTACTATTCCCTGGGGGTGGTCTACAGTGCTATGGCGGCATTTTTCTAACATTTCTATAACAAAAAGGTAACCAAAAAAAGCAACTTGTCCAGAAAGTAGCTGAAATATACAAAGAAAATTTGCATTTATTAACTGAGAATAAGACATATACAGCTTTCAGGTTTTCAGAGTACTTAATACACAAGGTAGCAAGTTCATAAAGTACAGTTACTTGATATATCATACCAACAGGGTAGGTCCATGAAAACTGGATGCACACTTCTCAATGATGCTTTCCATTCTGTTATAATTTTTCTTGAAATTAGGAAACAGTTGTTAGGCATGCAAATACTTAGTTATACAGAAAGAAAATCTCTTGAAGATTAGTCTACTGAGCTGTTATAAGAACTTTATTAAAACAGGTAGAGATATGAACAATGGTACATTATGTTTCCTTGTAAAATCCAATCCTAAATTTTAAGGTAGACTGCTGCCATGACAAATTGTGTTCATCACACTAGCTGTATCAAGACTATAGAATAAACGGGAAAATAGTTTTCTTTTATGAGAAAACTATAACATGGTCAAAGAAATGTAAATTTGTAATAAGCATGGTTAAAGTGAGTTGTAAGAGGAAGGTAAAACTTGCAATAAACATACAAGAATTTATTTATTTATTTATTTATTTATTTTGTTAACCAGAGTTGAACACTGGTCAATTTGGACAATTTATTTGTTCAGCCCAGGCATGCAAAAAAGTGGATACTACAAAGTATAAGATCAGCAAACATACAGTCAGCAACAGTGAATCTGAAAAAGAATAATTAGGTACATAATACACAAAAATAATTAAAAACTGCTCGCATGAATAAATCCGTATGAGATAATTCCACCATGATGGGCCAACAAAGAATAACTTCAAGCTCCTAACAGCAATACTGAACTTATTCTGGACCCACCCCAGGCCTAACCATATCCCCTTTGTCTTGAAATAGAATTAATACAGCCATAATAAAAAGTGAAGCTGTGATTAATACCAGTAACCTAATTAAGTTAAGTATGATCACAATTCTAAAACTATCCACACTCAGTGGCTCTCCATAGAGGACACCTGAGACATGATGCCTTTTCTGCTTCCATAAACAACAAAATTAATGCATTCTTTTTTCAGTACTAAGCCTGTTGTCATCAGCTATAGCTAAGAGAAGACTAATGCTCTAGTCATCCCACACATAAAGATGGAAATGGTGCATTTCCCCATTTTGACGCAAAGCAGTGCCAGAGGAACAACAGAAGCACCTAGCTCGAGTGTATATTACCCCCAGTGGTGTTTTGCCACCACAGTAAGTCACAACAAAGACATTGATGGGGAGGCAAGGCATGTGCCTATTTAGTGGTGTTATTTCACAATGCTTCTATGAAATGCTCTGCATGTCTGTGAATCTTCGGGAAACATCTGTCAGACAGCTATGGTACTGTCTAATATACACTATGTATTGCTCTGGTGCAGCTTTCACCTAAGATAAGACCACTTAGACTGGTCATCTCCTGAGTTCTGCAATGCCACTGATGTTGGCTGATGACTGCACATACTTCCCTGGCTGCATTCTGACAAAAAAACAATGCCAGTAATTAAAGGTAGAGCTTCCCCAGCAAGTAGAGCAGTCCTAGATGGTAAGATTTGCTGCTTTGACATTATTTTTACTTACCGCTGTGCTGTGGGTGATCAGTGGGCCATCTGCATGACTTCTGTGCTATTGCTTAACAGAAACATATAGCGCTGTAGTGTCTCTTTGTCTCAGGGCAGTGTAATGGATGACACGCAATGCATTTGTCTAACAGCTGTACTACTCTCCAAAGTAGCAAGTAGTACTCTGAGCCACATATAGTAATGCCATTTGTTAAGCATAAAAAAGCTGCTTCCCAGGTGTGTTGCTCTTGCCAGAAGAATGTAGTGTTGTGGCATGATACCATCCTATATCATTGTCATATATGAACAGGGCAGCATTGCATCATCAGCTGTTCTATTCCTTCATTACTTTTGGAATGTACTGACCAACAACAATGCCAAAGATGGAGGGAAGGAGTTGAGAATCTATACCGCACACTTTTAAGTCCTTAACAGCAGTGTGTAGCATTCTGGCACAATTCTGACCATCTGCTCTGCAACTGAGAAGTGTAGGCACCAGTAACAGC
Organism: Protopterus annectens; assembly: GCF_019279795.1. Taxonomy (NCBI): domain Eukaryota; kingdom Metazoa; phylum Chordata; order Ceratodontiformes; family Protopteridae; genus Protopterus; species Protopterus annectens. The sequence continues at coordinate 1,086,197,155 of NC_056746.1, read as the reverse complement.
TGTTCCAGTCCTCAACAATAGGAAGTAGTATGCTGCACAGTTTCACTATCAATGAAAGTAACTAGGTACAGAGCATCTGGGTTTGAGCTGTCAACCCACAATGGCAGCATGTAGTGTCCTTAGACAATTGTAGAGTCAGTCATATTGCAGAGGAACATGACATCAGGTTGGGAGCTGTGCCATCCCCCTTGTAGTATCATGCAGCATTCCAAGACAGTTGTAATGTCAGTGGTAATGCAAAGGAACACAGCATCAGGCTGTAACTGTTTAATATCTCTTTCCCTCAATGTTATCATTTAGTGTCCAAGGACAGTTATAGGGTCAGTGGTATTGCAAAGGAAACAGCATCAGGCTTATAGCTGTGCCATCCTCCCAGTGTAGAATGTAGTGTCGCAAGACAATTGCAGTGTCAGTGGCGTAACTACGAGAGGCGAAGTGAGGCAATTGCCTCGGGGCGCCAAGCAGCAGGGGGCACTTTGGGCCCCCTGGAATCCACTGACTAGGTAATCATTTAATTTAAAAAAATAAGTTTTTTTTTTTTTTTAGGGCGTTCTTCTTTAAGAAGAAAGAAGCGTAGTCGCGGGCGTGCTGACATCATCGCGCGCAGTGCAACACATATTTTCAAGTTTGCGAGCGGGAACCAAAACGGACGGTTTAGAGGACTACTTGCGAGCGAGCGGTTCGGTTTAGAGGACTACTTCCGAGCGGGAACTGAAACGGATGGACGGAAGATGGGATTTCAGAGTGAGTAATGTGTGGAAGATGGGATTTCAGAGTGAGGGGTGTGTGTGTGTGGGATTTCAGAGTGAAAGGTGCGTGTGTGGGATTTCAGAGTGAGAGGTATGTGTGTGGGATTTCAGAGTGAGAGGTGTGTGTGTGGGATTTCAGAGTGAGAGGTGTGTATGTGTGTAGGATTTCTTTTTTACTTTTTTTACTTTTTTGCAGCCGTCCAGTGTTGTAAGTATTTTCTTTTTGTTGGTAAGACACAGCTGTTGGGATATATGCATTGCATTGTGTACAACAGCATATTTTCTTGTGGACGTAATGTAAAGAGTTCAGTGTCTTGTGAAAAAGAAAAAAAAAATGTACCTAACATTTTTGACATTTTATGTGTGTAATATTTTGTTTGCATTATTAGATCTGGGGGTATTAAGGTAAAATTTATATGTGTTTTAGAAGAGTTTAATAACTTGTTAATGTCACTGAATTATTAGTGAAAGGTGTGTTCATATGATGTACAGTTTTAGTATGGGCTTGGTTTACTTTGACAAGCCTTTATGTTGATAAAACAGCATGTGACATGCATTGTTGGTTTAAGCTGCATTGCCATTAATTCTTTATTTTGCATTTCAG
>NC_056746.1:1086130802-1086190802 GCF_019279795.1 Protopterus annectens | reverse complement strand
GAGTCAGATGTGACTCAAATATAATTGGTGAAGCTAAATTCATGATTTATAATAGCAAAGCATTCCAAATTTTGCATTGTCAGAAAAAAACACCTTTATGGTGTATTCTAATGAATACAGAGGGAGCAGCAGTAGGAAAAAGTCCGACTCATAGCAATATCTGAGCACTGGGTAAATGGTTTGTTTCAGTGCAGGTAGCTGAAGGTGAGTAAATTTTTTATAAATTATGGAGCAGGAAGCTAATTAAGCATTCTAGGTAAGTGGCAACATCTCTGCTTTTGTGAGTGTGAGATACTGATGTTACAGGATGGAGGTTTGAACCATGACTTTAAACATTTTGTTAACTTCTTGTAGTTGAACAAAGAGCCTGCAATGAGTATAAGTTATATTGCAGAGCTAGTAGCAATGCATTCCTCATGACCCCTTTGGCTACGGGGTTAGAAGGTGTGAGATTTACGAATTGGGCCTGTGACCATTGAGTTCAGCAGACAGTCTATCCAGGTGAATTAGATGTGGCTCAAAAGAGACAAGGAACAAACCAGATAAACAAAAACGAGCGGCTGTCGGAGAGTCAGCGCCACAATTCAGTAACAGCCCAAAAGCAGGTAAATACTAACAACTGGCTAGAAATGGATTCAAAATACTCAAAACCACCACAGATCCACAATGGAACCACAAGTGCCACACAAAATCCTTTATTAAATACTGACAAATAAATAAGCACTTTCATCCCGGATTTTCCAGAACTTCGTCAGACACATTCACAAGCTAAGAGTTCCCATTTTTAAATGACCCACTTAATAGTCACATGATTCATTATAACCACATCATCCCAGTATATTAAATTAAAGAAATAATGTTCACACAAACTCCCTTCCCATTCCTCAGTATAAAATAAGAAATCATATACTATCCTAATAAAAAACTCTAAAACCAGGTTAAAGTTAAAAACAAACTAAACTCCTTTAAATAATTTAAATAAAAATTATGTACTTCCTTATTATAGGGGCCCCAGTGATATAGTAACATAAACAGTGAACAGGGCAAATAAGGAAGTACCAAATTAGCTTATAAATTTAAATTGTGGAGATACAGTATGCCGTCTAACATTTATGAAATATTAGACTGTACATAATATCACTTTATCCAGCAGACTAAATATTCCACACAAACACGAATGTGGCACTGTTGAACAAGACTGCTTGGAACACAGAATGTAAACTGCTAACCTACTAAAGGTGAGAAAAAAAGCTTCCATCATTTCCAGCGAGTACAGGCAATTACTGCTACCCATTTACAGCTATTCATATGCGGCTCAACTGAAATTAAATGCAAGTTCCAAAAATGCATTTGTACAAACTAGGTCACACATTTCTTTGACACAATTAACAGTCCCGAACACCAACAAAAGGCACTGGTTAACAGAGAAACCAATCCAGGTCTCGCCAAACATTACTTTACAATGGGGCATTCTGCATTTCATTAACAATCATTCTTGCTATCCCAAAAAGTGAAACTAGTTGCAAACATGCAAACACAGTCAATATAATAGAATCATACAAAATTTTAATTACCAGGATACGTCTGTGGCCAGCTATAAAAAAATGAAATTGTTCGTAACAGCTTTTTAAAAACTACATATTTTCAGGAATATTCCCAAATTTCTCACACAGACTTTTGCCCATTTTAATTGTCAGACTTATGTGCACCCCCCCTCCACACACACACACACACACACACATACACACACACACGTATAGTTTAACTCAATAATTAATAATCTTTGGTCACAGAACTCTAGCTGAAGCCATGTACAGATATTTGAAAAGATAGCCGTCACGTCAAAAAGAATTAAATCTTTGCACTTTATTACTTTTTGAGCTGTGAAGCACATCACAAACTCTACAAAGTTTTGCTAACAATGTATTCGCTGAAGACCTTGTATCCAAAGGTGGTTTGGGTCATTGGGTGAGATAATTGGAGAACTACATACATCACTTAATTTTATCAAAACTATACAGCAAGTGTGTCTCGAAAGTTGCAATATCAGACCAGTCACAACTCAATTTAAGTTATTTAAGCAAGAACAGCTGCAGCAACTAGAAAGGCCGCAGAAATACCTCACTAAAAGAATCACAGGCCTAAAGCAGATGCTCTATACTGACCGTCTAAAAAAACTCCACCTATACTCTGTCGCATATCATCTACTTGGAAGCGATCTCTGCTTAACATACAAGGCCATGTCAAACCCAGAGCTTTTGGACATGCTACACTTAAAGAAATCCCAATCCCTCAGAGACAGACACTCCAGGGATCTAAACCTTGTCATCACAATGAACAAAACATGCTGGAAGGACAGGTTCCTGACCCAGAGACTCCCCAGACTGTGAAATAGACTGTCCATACATGTCAAGCAGAGTGCCTCTTTGGCCCTCTTCAAAAGGAACCTTGATGACTGGATGGGAGATAGGAAATTCACCCTGGGGATCATGTCAGTCACCCTGCTAGACAGGGGTCCAGGGAAGTAAATACTGTGGGAAGAAATAGCCAGGGAATTCTTACGGCTAGGCTTGTATAGGCCCTAGGGCAGGTGGCCTAGTACCAACCTATGAACCTATAAAGCAGTAACTGCATTTGTCACTTGGATTCAAAATGTTTTCACAACCTTTTTAAAACCACATGAATGAGGCATAAAAATAAATTCAAGATATTTAACAACCACATTCAAAAATAATGCGTTGCTACTACCAGCCTCCCTCAATGAAAATTACAGTACTTCCTTATTCACCCTGTTCACTGTTTAAATTACTGTATAGTCGGGACTGCTATAATAAGGAAGTACCATAAAATATGTAAAAGTTATGTAAATTTGTTGCCTACATCATTTTTATTTAAATTATTTAAAGGAGTTTAGTTTGTTTTTAACTTTAACATAGACTAAAGCCTCTGCAAAGTACGGCAAGTGCAACAGCCCAATAAACATCAAAAAATAAAGTACAAAACGGCCAGAACTGCAAAGTTGAGCCCAATTCTTTAATGAAAACCCATGTGAATAGCACATACAATAGTAAAATAAACTATTCAGACCGGTTTTGGCATGCAAGCCTTCATCAGTGAATAAATAACACATACCACACATGTATTTCATAGTCTCCCTGCACACAAAAGCTGTATCACGATTGGAAAATTACAGATGCTCATTAAGACCTGGCTTGAATAGTCCACTTAATCTAATAATCCAACAATTTTCCTTTTTATTTACTGTATTATGCCAACCAATTTTATTCCTCCTGTCCCCCTCAATTTTATCAATGATGACAAACCTAAATTGTGCTATATAATGTTTAATAGTGTGTTTATAAAGAGCATTGGACAGTCTCTGATTTCTATATCACTAACATGTTCCGAAATCTGCACTCTTAGGGGATGAGAAGTTTGTCCCACATAGAATGTGCCGCAAGTGCATGTTGCTAAATCAATGACCCAGTCAGTGCTACAATTTCCTAACAACCGGATATCATAAACCATAGATGTGTTCTTACTGGTGAACTGTTTGGATTTAACAACATACATGCAAAAAGAACAATGACCACATGGACCACAACCCATAAGTAAACCACCATCAATCCTGGTCTGATACATATGTCGAAGGCCAACTTTATTTTTACTCCTGTAATGATTGAAAAATCCCCCCAGTGTTTTGCCCCGATGAAATGAATAAAGGCATCTGGAGGTAAGAATGTCAGACAACCTATCATCCGAAAGCAAAATATCCTAATGTTTCTGTATAACATCAATAAAGTTGGAAGCATTATGACCATAACTGGTAGTTAACCTGATGGTCTTACTCAGACGTTGTTCCCTTTGTTGAAAAGTCAACAAAGATGACCTATCCTGACATGAAGCCCAAGTACTGTTTTTTGTAATGTGTGCCTTGTTATACCCATGTTCACAAAACCTATTGATCAGATCCTTTTGTTGGCATTTTATTTCCAGTGAACATTACTGTCCAAAGTACCATTACTATTACGAGAAATCTAAGCATCCAAAAATGTGATGGTATTAAATGCCCCACTTGCTTTCATTTAGATATTCAAACAATTCCTTCAAATAAAGAATATCCAACCTCCACACTAACCAGCAATCATCTAGCTACCTACCAGATGTCAATCTCATCCAAAAACAAATTGAGTCTCATCATATATGATTTCTTCTTCCAAATAACCCATAAAAAGATCCACATAGATGGGTGCAAAAGAAGCACCCATCGTTGTCCCTTTAACCTAGCAATAGCATTCCCTATTGAAGTAAAAAACATTCTTTGTTAGAACATGTTCAGTCAGACACAAAAGAAATGTATTGAACCCAGGGATGTACAATGAGACCCAAGTTAACCAATAATCCAAGGCATCAGACCTGCCCAATGTGGGACGTTAGTATATAGGGCCTTTACATCCAAAGTACACATAACCCATCCAGGGAATAAAATTGTTTGGCTTAATATATTAAATAAAATGGAAAATTGTTGGTGGGGCATTCAATTTTCTTTACACTATGACTTTAATAACATTACATTTTTCATCCTTCCAAAAAAACTAAATAGTGTGTCAGACACAGATATTATATGAACTTCTAGCATTCAGTCTTTGACTTGGTTTATACATGCATCATGTTTGTCCATCAGAGCAAAAGAACAACGTTCCTCTGAACACAAAACTTTCTGTCCTTAATTCTGAAGGATGACAACTTATTAATGAAATATCTCAAACAGAGTTATTTAACTCTAGTCATAAATTCTTCCACTATAAAATAGTTGCATATGTTTTTTTCTAAGCTGTTCATCTTAGAAAGATCATCACAGTAGTGTGAACACAACCCCCATTCCATTTCTTATCAATGATGGAAATGGCTGGATAGTGCCGAAATCATCATTGCACGCCTTCAGATATGGAAAAGACATATTTGTTACTGTGACAGTTTGAGTAAGTTTGTCTATAAACTCCTTTACACCGTTCAAAGACTGCCATACTCTTGTTTTCCTACCTTGATTATACCATAGCTGTCTATTTAAAACTTCATGAGATGGACAAGCAGTACCTGCAGCTGATGTAGAGTGTGGCTGACAGGCTTCTGGGTCCATGTACATCATGGTTGTGCTGTGTGACCTGCATGCTGCCACTTTCCCCAACTCATAGCCTCAAGCTCCTATCAGTAACATTTCATTTTATCTTAAGACAGCATTAATAAAGTCAGCAAGTATGCTAAGCAGACTTGAACAACTACCTTCATTCATCATTCTTTACATTCCCCTGACCTCCTAGGTTCCACTGAATCCTAGATAAAGACTGTCATTTCCAACTTCTCTCATCATTTCCTGTGGTACAAATGCATTTTAAATCCTCAACCAAAGTCCACAGTAGGTAGCAGTACAATACTCCATATCAAGCAAAACGTAGCCTCTTTAGCAACTCAAAACTGCTCTCTAAACAACAGAGACTGCAAATGGCATGTAGCACAAAACCATTCCTGGAAGGCATACAACGGGCCACTAGCAATACCCAATTTGACCCCCCACCAACCATAACAAATTCATACTTCTTATCAAACCAAGAACAATCTAACCCTTTCAAAGCATAATTATAACTGGAGATATGTTTCAACAGTAATCTACCTGACCTGGCTAATCATGACATTAAGGATGTCCTTACAAACCAGATCCTTATACAAATTAGAATAGATCCATCAAGACTTAATCTTAAATCAGAGAACAGCTGTCTTATTGACTTCACCATTATCAACAACCTAAATTACAGTTCTTCATTATCCATTCATTCCCCTCTATCAGTGACCACCAGCCAATTAAAAATCTTAGTAATCTTCTATATATTCATGGAACAAAATCACCATCAATTCTTAAGACTTTTCTTAATTTCACTAATGCATGAACTCTCCCATACTGATTGTTCTCTGCTCTTTAGCTGCACTGACCACTGCAACCCTGCTCTACTAAGGCACTGCCAATCAAGCAAAATAAAAGTCTGTGTAAAAAAAAAAAAAAATCTAGTTAGCAAAAAAAAAAAATTAAAGCTGCCTTCAAAGCGAGATACAGTTTGGAAACAATAGAAAACATACCCCTTTACCAGAACATAGAAAAAGGTTCACCCTCTTAAGGAACAACAAAGTAACAAAAACATAGTCAACTAAATCTCCAGAAAATTACCATATAAAAACTCTCTGAAACAATGCTATATCTCCACTGAGACATCCCCTCTTCCCATGTATATGCCACAGTTCCACTCTCCAAAAGCCCAATTCCCCTTCCTGCCGTAACAAATGCTAAACTGTATCCCCTCCCCAGTAGTGCTGACCTTGAGCCATAGTTTATAAAAATGTGCAGAGAACACATACTTTGCCTTTTACGGACCTTTTTAACCATTCCTTATTAAAACATTATGACACATATTTGCAAATACCTATTGTTATACCAGTTCCCAAAAACAGCAAAGCTGAATATGTTAGCAATTTTAGACTAATCTCTGTTTTATCCAGTGGGCAGTTTATTTGAAAAATTTGTATTTTTTTCCAACTTACAGGATAAATCCAGAAACAAGTAATTATTTTCTTTATTAATATCAGTTCTGGTCTAGGACAAGCAACATGAATGCTCCCTGCATTTTTACAGATGATATAGCTCTAAATATGGACAAATGCATTTTAACAGGATTTGTCCTTATTGAAATAACTTCTTCTTCCAGCTTTTCCCGGTTAGGGGTCACCACAGCGGATCACCTGTTCGCTCATGACTGGCAGTGGAGTTTTACGGTGTTGAGTTGCCAGCCCAATGCCCAACCTTCCACAGAAGGCACACACATGCACATACTCACATGTAGGGCCAATTTAGAGTGTCCAATCCACCTAGAGCATGTCTTTTGGGATGTGGGAGGAAACCAGAGCACCCAGAGGAAACCCACGTGACCACAGGGAGAACATGCAGACTCCACACAGAAGGCACCCCAGCCGAGGATCAAACCAGAAAACCTCTTGCTGTGAGGTGGCAATGCTAACCACTGCACCACCATGGCTGCCCTCTTTATTGAAGTAACTAAAGCTTTTGATTGAACTGATCTCTCTTCTCCTCAGAACCCTCTGTGTGGAACATGGAATAGTGACCAAGCCCTACTCTTATTTCAAGATATCATTTCTAATATGAGCTATAAAATCCAAATTGGCTTCAATACTTCACCAACAGCTCCACTTCTTAAAGGAGTTCCCTAAGGTACTGCTTTATCTTGAATTGTATTATCCCTCATCCATAACAACTTCCCTACAGACTTACCTAACCTCTAGGTAATCCTATGCGTCGATTATAGATTATTTACTTTTCTAGCCACTCTCCCTCTTATTATAAAATATTTAGAATATAATGCAAACCTTTTCTCAAACTGATTAAATACCTTTACACTCCTATTACACATTAAAACAAAGTGTATAGTTATGTTATAGAAACTCATCAAAAGCTTTCATGTGCCCCATAAAACTGGCAAATCAACTGTAGTACCCAGCAATTACTTGAAACAAATTTCAGTAACTGGGAATTTAGCTAGAATAAAATCTCAATTTCCATTGTCATATACAGATCACAAAATCTAAAATTAACACCCAGCTATTTTGAACAAAAAAAAAGTTTCTCAATTCCAGTCTCCTAAGGGAAGGATAGCAGTCTGGAAAGGGATGCTATTATTGCATCTGGAATATGGTCTCCAAGAAATTTCCAATTCTTCAAAATTGAATATGTTTTCCAAGCAAACTGCTGACAGCAGTGTCTACAGGCTCACATCATTAACTCCTCACAGGGAACACCATCTGTCAAAGTGCTCTAACTTCCCATCCAGAAAGGAGCCTCTTCCTTGGCTCATTAACATAAAGCTAATCAACCAACATTTGTTTATCTTCTTAGCTTCTTGACATTTATTATGTCTATCTACATACAATTTAAGATGCCCCCAATCATCATGTTCCCTTTATCTACCAAAAGAAATAGACTTCAATGCACTGATCACAAATTTTCAGTTCTTGTTCTAAAAATAAAGGAATCATTTCTGAATAACATCAAGGCAAGGCAATCATCTCCTACATTACATTTCACTTGCAAATGAAGAACTTCTTATTAAGACAGACAACCTGCAGCTACTTTTAGGAAACAATAAAGTAACCTGAGAACTCCTAAGCAAAATCCACGTCTAACATGCCTCCCTGCTGTAATTCTAAGACCAGTAATTTCACATCCTGGAAGTACAAAAACAAAAGGGCAAAACTAGAGGAGAACAGGGAATATTGAAAATCATTGCAATCCTTCAAATTTGATTCTTGCATGTAGGCAAGCGTTTCTGTAATCCCTACACCACACACACACACACACACACACACATATATGTCTATATCTATATATATATATATATATATATATATATATATATATATATATATATATATGGGTCGACTTTGATTCACTGAAAACTCATTTCACTGAGTTTCAAAACACTTACACCAAATCGCTGAAAGCTCAAATCACTGAAAACTAATTTCACTGAATCACATTTCACTGAATGTAAGTACTGCTGGGCAAATAAAATGTATATGCCCTTTCCCCACTGTAGTGTGATCCTGGAGTTAGATATATAGTTGGGTGGTGTGAGGGACACATCTCCCACATTGGGGAGTGTGAGGACATAGCCCCCCCACCTACTTTTGTTAGCTTTCAGTGAAATGAGATTCATAAATATAAAAGCTAAGTAGATGAGGGGCTATGCTGCCCACACTCCCCAATGTTGGGGGGCTGTGCCTCCTACACCCCCATAAGTATATATACTAAATCTAGGATCACACTACAGTGGAGAAAAGGGCATATACATTTTATTTGCCCAACAGTACTTATTCAGTGAAATGTGATTCAGTGAAATGAGTTTTCAGATGATTTGAGCTTTCAGTGATTTTTTTGAGGGTGTGTTGAAATTCAGTGAAATGAGTTTTCAGTGAATCAAAGTAGACCCATATATATATATATATATATATATATATATATATATATATATATATATATGTGTGTGTATAGTCTAAAATTGTGTTACCTAAGTGAAAAGGGAATACTCAAAGACACAACAATCTTTGATTTACTATATATCAGTGTAGTTTCTACATATGCAGTCTCATTGTTCTTAGATTTGTATTTCCAAGTCTCAAAAATGGATACCCTCTAACATATCTCAATTCTCCTACAGTAGCAGATATTAAATGCATCTGATACCTTGTTACCCTTCCGTCTTCCTTCCTCTTTGTTTAATTATTTTCCCACTCTCCTTTCATTGCCTCATTCTCCCCACAGTCCCTGCTATATCTAACTACCGTCAGTTTTTGAAAATTGCCTGTGCTGTGCATACCTTTCAACCTTCAAACATTAAAAATCATACCACTGGATTTTAAAAATCATAAGAAGAAGGTCAGACAAAGGAGCACTTTCTCATTTTTCACAACAGAAGGTTTCTATGTACTAGGTCCTATAATGTTAGTGATAAGAGAATCTTTGCATAGGTTTAGTTTGCTTATTTAATAAGGTAGGTAACCATGATGAGATCTGACATCATAAAGAACAACGATAAATCTAAGAGGAGCATGGGTAAATCTGAGGGCCTAAATCATAGCACTATGCCTAAATCATAGCAATTGAGAAGTATGGTGCTTTGTGATACCAAAACTGACTGTATAAACATTTTTATATACTACTTTTTCGTAGTACTGCCTACATACAATAAAACAATAATTTTACCACAGAAACGTCGTCACTGGCCTGTAATGTCCTTTTCATTGAAGGGTTATGCAGCTGCATTACCTTTTCAATTACTAGCACTATTAGTGTGTCCCTGATTCAGCCAGTTGATGATTCCAATGAATTCTCAGACTTTGCTTTTATTCCTTATCTTGGTGGGTTAAATAATCCAGGTATTCAGATCAGTCCTTTGATCCAATAGTCTGTTTTTTCTACCCAATCTGTGGTGGGTTTTCCTTCTCATCAGGTTAAGGGGTACCTGGGTGCAGACACATCTGGCACAGAGTTGCAAACATATCCTTTCCAGCTTAACTATTAAGGGCTACTTTACCTGATATCTTACCTGAGGCCTGATGTAATATGAAAAGTAATGAAAAAGATGGTAAATCAGAGCTTTGGCTTGTGTAATATGCATATGATAGAATTTATCTATATTGACCAAAAGCAGATTTTTCTACAATCATATACCACATACACACAGCCACTAGTGTCACTACATTGTATGCTTTATCTCTATCTATCTATCTATCTATCTATCTATCTATCTATCTATCTATCTATCTATATTTCTGGCAGACAAATTCCATTTTTACTGGATCCCCAAGACTAATTTAATACATAAAACAGAAATATATATATAGATATATATATATATATATATATATATATATATAATTAACAACAATAAGAGCAGTTTTGAATATAAGGTTTGTTTTTCTTTTTTAGGTTAATTAAGTACATTTTGACTACACAAAAAGTCCAAGAAATGAGTATTTGTTTATTTTTGCTTGTCCTGCAGACTATAGAAGAGTGCAAGCACCATGATGGTATGTCTGACTAAAATATATATAATGCAAAGAACTACAGACAGCCATTCCCTCTTCTCACAAGACAGCGTTATCCTACATTCCATATTTGCTTACTTTTGCAGGAGGCAGTGGTGCAGTCAGCCTTACCCCATTCCCCATCTTGTACTAGTCGATGTGCACAGCTTGGACTGCTGCCAACTGCACTGCATGAAGTCCTGCTATTCTGCAGTAATGAGCCAGTGGAAAACAAATATCATTTAGGTAAAGGGATTGAAATGACTAGCAGCACGGCAAAAGGCCTAGGCCACCCCAAGCAGCGAAGGTCATACTCCTAGTTTTTTGTAAAATTTAGCAATACACAAAATTCACTGAGTTTATCTGGGAGATGTTTTCTTGATTGGTGCTGTGCTTTTAAGTGCTACTTTTATTTTTCCTTCCACTGCAGTTTTAAAGACAGATTGTTGATGCTAACATTTTCTCCTATGAATGGTCTGTGACTGAAACATAAGAAGCTCAAAGTGCCACACTGTAGTGTAATAAATTGAAGTCGTACCTGACAGAGAGCAACCAAGGTCAGGTTCCCACAGGGATTATGTACTAACAATGGAATGTATATACTGTCAACAAGCACACAAATTCTGTGAAGGAGCCCACCCTCTGATCAATGATGCTGCTGCCGGTGTAACTAAGGCCATCATGGTCTTCTGTGCCTAGTGCAGTTTATCGTGGCTAATGTCTGAATCATGGCTGATGAAAGCAAATCAGTTTCACAAAATCAAACTTTTACAAATACAAATGAAAATTACACAAAAAACTGATTTTAAATGCATATGAAACATCACAAACAAGCATGAAATGGGACAAAGGCTGTGCATGGATAAATCATGAATTCCCAGAAAAGCTATAACAGCAAAAAGGCTAAAATGTACAATGCAATATATGTAAATATATGTGTGTGTATATATATATATATATATATATATATATATATATATATATGTTTACCTTTATATATGCGTACTGCACATATGTGAAAGTGGATTGTTCGAAAGGAATTTTTCCAGTTAATGTATAGTCAAAAAAAATGCATCAAATGTGCAATGAGCAAATGCACAGTGACATTCGTTCATTGCAGATTTAGCATTTTGGGTGCGGATTGCACTATAGCAGAGATTGGGAAATGGACCCTTTCCCACTGTAGTGTGATCTCGGAGTTAGAATATTAAAGTGGGGGGGTGTGAGGGTGCAGAGGGGCTTACATTGTGTGTTTGACATTGGAGTTCGAAACTTAGCGAATCTGCTGTTCGATTTGCTGAGTTTTGAACTTCCATGACGTTCGACATACAGAATTCATTTCAGTTTGCGCAATGGGCCGATCGACAATATGATTTTCAACCTTTCAAAGGTAAACCTATATGTGTGTGTATATATATATATATATATATATATATATATATATATATATATATATATATATACATATATATATATATATATATACATATATATATATATATATATATATATATATATATATATATATATATATATATATATATATATATATATATATATGGATCCACTTTTTAATTTTGAGAACCCAAAATCAAATACCAATCCCAGAAAGTCGAGATTTTGGAATCTCGAAACTAAAAAGTGGAACAAAAAATAAATAAATAAAACAAGTAAAACAATGTTGCACCCCCCACACCCCCCTACTTAAATATACCAACTCCAAGATCACGCTACAGTAAAGAGAACGGTAATGCTCCTGTTCCGCTTACCATTCTCTTCACTGTAGCGCGATCTCGGAGATGGTATATTTAAGTTGCAGAGGGTGTGGGGGGTGCAGGGGGGCTTGTCCCCCTGCAAAAACATTCTTTTAATTGCTTTTTACCCCACTTTTTAATTTTGAGATTCCAAAATCTCAATGTTTTAAGTTTGGTATTTCAAATCTCAAGATTTTGGGCTTTCGAAATTAAAAAGTGGACCTATATATATATATATATATATATATATATATATATATATATATATATAAGTGTGTGTGTGTGTGTGTGTGTGTGTAAATGACTTCTATATAATCATTTATAATAGTGTTACTATTTCAATGTCAGGATATATAAGACATGGGTCCTTTTCGTTTTTTTTTTTTTGTATTAAACTGTCCCTTTTGGGACACTGTTTGGTTAAGTGATTTGCTAAGAATCACACATTTTGCAAGGTATTATATCACACCTGCGTTCTGTTGCCTTTGTGTTTTCAGTTAAGTGCACCAACACAGCATTTCTTATTTTTTTCTGCAGTTTGCAAGTAGAATTTAAGGGTACAAAGCCCAGGTCTACAATATGAAGTTTGTTTCTAGTGCATATGCTTACAATTGTATATAAAACTGAATATAATAGAATAAAATGCTATACTCTTCATAGAAAAACTGTCATCTCAAAACTTTAAAGCAGCTATAGTAATGCTTTTCTGGTTCACAGTGACATCTATATTTAGTAAATGGAGAATGACCCAAGCTACACCAGTCACTAACTTAAGGTTCATACCCCAGAGCTACCATTGTCTGACCTTGAGAAAAAGGCTGTAAATTCTACAGCTGACTTAGTTAATAATAAAGATAACTCAGACGTTAGGGTCACAGGGTACCTTTTGAAGATAAATAAGAAAAACAAATAACTGTTACACAAAGCAATGTGTGGATTTTTGCCAGGAAAGACATTGACAATAAAGCCAGATTTTTTTCAAAAGAATTCAAATCAGACGTCATTGTCTTGTAGTGCAGAATTAGAGAAATGCACGCAAAGAGACATTAAAGAATTCTGACAGGTTCTGCTTTAAATGGGGTACCATAAATTTAATTTCCATTTAAGTCAGAAAAGGCTTTTAGGCACACATTTACTACTATGCATGCAATCATATGCAAATCATCTCAGATTTATGCTACTAGATGTCTTATTACCAAATTTACAGAGTATACTAGGCCTATGGCTAGGCTTGTATAGGCCCTAGGGTCTATAGCCTAGTACCAACCTATGAACCTATGAGCAGATTAGAAGAAAACAAATACTTGTCAACATTTGATGGTGATACAGAAGTTGTAACAATGTTCTTATCATTTTAATTGACAACACTGCTCCACTCAGAAAACCATACTAATTCTTTAAGAATGCAAAATGCTAGGGCATTGTGAATGATAGCCAATATCTGAGCCATGTGCTTTCAACACAGCTTCTTGTGGTCACATTTTGTGAGGCAGTATTTATCTCCTACTTATAAGGTAATGTTTGCAGCTACTAGAAAATAATTTCTTTGGATATGGTGTGAAGAAGTGACATTACTGAAAATTGGGGTCAAATACTAACAGTTACCTTGCAGTCTTGCATCACTCTCCAAACAGTTTTTATAACTACAGTTATTGATTTTTTAATGGTTTCACTTAATTTCTAGAAGTCTTCAAGGTGCACAATGTCACATTAAATTTACTGCATGAGCATTTATTTCTGCTCCAGAAGGCTTACTTGTTCTATGCACTTTCCTTGATAAAGAAAAATAACTTATTATGCAGTATTATGTTGCAAGATTTTGCAAGCACAGGCACACAGTTATTGGATGCTTAGAAATCTTCATGAAATTCCACTGCCTGGTTTCTGGGCTATAGTGCATTTCATTCACACAGAGAATATGTTATAAATACATGCAATAAGTTATGCAATATACAGGAATGACCAGGAAATGTAGTAGTGTCACCTTATTCTACATACAACAGTGAGTAGGAAATCTATACATAAACACAACCAATGATAACTATGTTTATTAAACTAACTTCATTCAGTTATGTATGCTTGAATAAAATCTAAAAATTAATCAACAAGTTTCATAGTTTAGTGGAAAATGTGTTTGGGCCTAGCAGCCAACATGGAACACAATGTCCGTAACATTTTGAGATAATGCTATGTTCCACAAATGTACCACTATTACAGCTGGCCTGTTGATCCTTGCTTATTCAGTCTAGTGGACTTAAAGGTCATCAAAGCAACGGATGAAGGTAAAATGGAGCACACTGCATACCTGGACCTGGCTAAGCTTTTGAAAGAATCCACTACTCAAGCATAGTGAAATGCTAAATTAACTGGGAATAAAACCCTACATCACACACTGGATTACCAGCTGGCTCACAGATAGGATGTAGGAGGTCAAAATAGAGAAAACTACTTCCACAAAGAGGCAGGTCACTAGTGGAGTCCTCTAGGGTTCAGTGCTGGCAACTCTCCTATTTGATATTTTGTTGTGTCTTTCGGCTTTTCCCGGTTAGGGGTCACCACAGCGGAACTCCGGTCTGCTAATGATTGGCAGTTGATTTTTACGTGCCAAGTTGCCAGCCCTGATGCACAACCTTCAATGAAGGTATGCCCATTCACGCATGTCTCCACGCAGAAGACGCTCTAGCTGAAAGTCGAACCGGACAGCGTCTTATTGTGAGGCGACAACGCTACCGCAGCACCACCACGGTGGATTCCTATTTGATATCCATTTCTCTGAGATGAAAGCCAGTACCAAAGGGTTTAAGCTAACTAAGTTTGCAGATTACTGAAAGCTAGGAGCAGTCAAAGAAAACCTAAATGACTTAGCCATCCGGCAGGAAGGTTTGCCCCAAATAAATAACTGGTACCAAAATCATGTACTGAAACTAAATGCCCAAAACTGCATTTAGTGCATGTACCTCAGGAAAGTACCATATTGACAATACACCCCTAACAGCTGAAACAGTTGCTCAGGATTTAGAAACGTATCTGTCCATTGTCATAAGAAAGTTATTCTGTATTGTGTTGCTTATAAACAAAGGGATTGTGTCTAGATCCATTGACGTCATTGCCCCCTTTACTCAACCGTCATTAGGCCATTCATTAAATATAATGCCCCGTTTGGCATACATCTGTCCAGACACATGTAACAACTGGAACACCCACAAAGATATGGTACTATAAGGATACAAGGACTAAACAACATGTCCTACATGGACCGACTCAAAGCCCTGTCACTATACTCAGTATCTTACAGACTGCACTGCTAAGAGGTGACCTGGGTCTGGCATACAGGACATCCTCTGACTCAGTAATGATGGACCTACTGAACATCAGCAATTCAAATGGCATCAGAAATATTCAGTCTGGGGAAATAAAGCTGTTCTGCAACATCAACAGAATGGTTTGGAGGGACAGGTATGTCCCGTAGAGGGTACTGCTCTTCTGGAACAAACATACGTTTCCACGTAAAACAAAACTTATTCAACTTTGATCTATGAATGGATAATAGAAACTGTACTCCAGGTATGAACCTGTACTAATAATGGACAGAGACAACACCTACATGCTTTATGCCACACACGGATCTCATCAGTTTATCTATGGTATGATTCCGGTTATTCTCACAAGGGGTAATATATAAATATGGTAATATAATTATTATATTGTATTATTATGGTTAATCTAAGCACCAGAAGAGAAATTGGTTAGGCATAAAATTATCTGCAATGGCAGCTAGCCTAGTATGTAACATATAGAATGGATACTGTAAAACGTTTTATCTTCCTGACACTCCTGAAGGACTTTGACAACTACTGAGCATGACATTTATTTATTTATTTATTTATTTATTTATTTATTTATTTGACATTTGTTGACTGGGTTAGTCCAACTGAGCCAGAAGCCCATTTTCAGTGGAGACCGGAGGAGAAAAGCTTCGAGATAGTAGCATACATATATTCAAAACAAGTACAATAAAAATATAAAATCTAAAAACAGTACATAGTAGTTGTAGTGAAAGAAAAATAATACATGCAAAAATGACAAAATGAAGAAGCAAGCATAGACTGGACAATACAGAACATTTTTAAGTTTACAATTAACAGGGAGAAGCATTACAGAGAGAGTACAGCAAACAATTTACCTCTGGGAAACTTGGACTGTGTGCATTGTAGAGTTATGATTTAGTCTCAGTACACAGGGGACAGTGAAGGAGGAAAACAGTTTAAGTGAAAGTAGTGTTGGAGAGTTAGTACTAGTGTAGTTTAGTAGTATGTGACCTCAAGTTACATTGTCTGCAGATTAACTGTAGATACAGTGGAAGTTAGGATGTGGTTGCTTACTAAGTAAAGAACAAGTGTGTCTTAGAAGGAAAATTAAGGAGGTTGGCAGGACAGACAAGACACATAAGGATGTGGAGAGGTGGAGGCTTTAGGTAAGTTCCTGACATGGACAGTTCCGTGGGTTAAGTAGGAAAAGATTTAGCTGCTTTTTGAACTGATTGGTGTTGGAGGTATTTCTAATATTAGAGGGAAGTTTACTCCAGGCTAAAGACACATTGTGATTACATAAGGATTTACCTATGTTCTTGTTGGGCTTACAAATAGCAATCAGTTGTTGTTTGGAACTTCTGAGAGGTCTAGAAGGGGTATAGAGTGAGACAAGTGTTGAGAGGGAGGGGCAGGCTGTGGGTTTGTAGAGGATGGAATGGGTGATTTGTAGTTGTGCTAGAAGTAGTTGATGATGGTATTCAGACCAATGGAGTTGTTTTAATGAAATACAGTGTTGAGATCTATAAGGTTAGTTAGTGGCAAATTTGGCAATTTTATTATAGGTTTGCTCTAGTTGAGCAGTTAAGGTGGTTTGAAGGCTTGTAAGAATGGGAGCAGCATAAAGAAGGCCAGGTAGCAGGAATGTTCTAGAGTTTCATTTCAGGAGTGAGGAATTTTTGTTGCAATATAATAATCCTAGTTTTTGATGGGTCTTCTTAATGGTCTGTTGAATATGGTAGTCAAATTTAAGCTGGTCATCCGAGGAGTTTTGTATAAGGTTCTGCTGTGATGATAGTATTATCGAGAGAGGATCTGGAGAAGGTTTATGAGCAGACAGTGAATGAGGAAGGAAAAGTAAGAGTTTAGTTTTCTTAGGGTTTAGGATAAGCTGGTTCTCATTAAGCCAATTTTCAATGGAATTTAAGGTGTTTTGTGCGTGGGAAAATAGCTAAGACAGACAGGTTATCCGAGGATGTGATGAGCATTGAGTTATCAACATACTGGATAAGAATAGAGTGGTTGCAGACAGAATAAAGATTGTTGGTAAAGATACTGAAAAGAAGGGGGCCTAGGATAGAGTCCTGAGGAACCTGTGTATTTATAGGTAGGAATGGGGAACATGAAGTGAGCCATCGGACAGATTGTAGCCATGATCAGCAAAGTGTACATTCACCTCAGGAAAAGAACACACCTTTTGCACATAGTTAACCATTTATGTGTAAAGTCTTTAAAGGACAAGGCAAACACTGATTTGTAGTACCTAGAATACGCATATGCAACAAGATCAAAATAGTGCAAGTTTCTACAATAATCACAACAAATTTTGAACTTTTCTGCACTGCTAATGCTTCTGTATCAAAGTAAACGGTCTCTATGAATTTCTAATTTATTATACCCCAAAATGATCTGATGGAGGCTGCCATCACTACCATTATTTTGTTTTAGAGTCAATGACTTTGCCTTTCTGATGTCATGTTGGAGGGACAGAAAGACATCCTTATGCTGAGGGGATCAGTCCTATGCAAGCCGCCTCAAGGTCCTATCCCTGTATTTTTTCTCCTACAGGCTTTTGAGGGGAAATCTATGCCTGGCATACAGTGCATTCTCAGACTCCACTCTGATGGACCTCCTGTATTATATCCACAAAACCAACAGCACCAGAATTACCTGTTCTAAAGATGTAAACCTTGTCTGTGATATAAATAGGTCCTGCTGGAAAGATAGGTATGTATCCCAGAGACTACCGCGTCTATGGAACAGGCTCCCCATCCATGTGAAGCAGAGTTCCTCCCTAACCGAATTCAAGTGCAACTTGGCTAACTGGATGGTAAACCGGAAATTCATCTCTGGATTGGCACTTATGTCTCTAATGTATACAGGTAACCTGTAAATGGTTCATCTCTCAGAGCCATGCTTACACTTATCAAGGGTATCAGAACTTGTCAGAGATTTGGTATGCATGGCTATGTTTAAAAAGGCCCTTGTAGTTGTTAGCCTAGTAAACACCTATGAACCTATGAATCATACCTCTCAGCTGTACAGATTTGCACAGAATGTCCAGATTTTTGCCTCATGTTTTTGGTCCATTTTTCATAAAATTGTGGTTTTCTGGCAAATCAGTGGCAAATCAATAAGGATTTAAATCAGAAAATAATGACAGACATTTGAGTTTCAGACTTCATACCCTTCAGAAAATTCATGCTAATACAAAACCTGTTATTCTATCAACTTTCTAAGTTTGTAAGAGCAATATTTAAAACCTGTCCCTATTCTTGGAGCTTTGTTTTCCCATTATTCATAGCTTTCTTAGGGTTGCCACCCTTCCATTTTTTTTCTGGACTATTCGGAAATCAAATTGATTCTCCGGTAGTATGGAAAACATTGTACAAACTCCGGTATTCTGTTTCAAAAACTAACATTATAATAATGTAAACTAACTATACTAAACATTATAATGTAATCTCAAATATTTCTGTACACACATATTTAACCAGCAAATTTCTGAGGCATATCTCTCTAGTATATATCCTGCTTTCACTGTCAGAGTTTGTAAATTGGCTGATTTACTATGCTTTTTTACAGAAAAGCATAGTAAATCAGCCGAAAGCAGGCAGCAGGAATGGGAAAAGAGGGCATTCCCTGCCAAGTGATGTCATAGTGACATCACAAAATGTGAGTAATGTGGGTGGGAGAGAGGGTGAGGGTGGGCAGGGTTACTGGTGATGCGAGGGGTATGGCCTTACTCTGCTTTTATGTACAACGAAAGGTGGCAACCCTAGGCTTTGTCCAAATTTCTTGTTCTAAGAGGTTGAAAGGTACGCAGGGGATCATTTACTGGTTTTCTCTTTCATCAGTTTACAACAGTGCTGTGACTGTCTACTTTTCATTGTCTCATCAATCTGCATTTTTAACTACTTTGCTTTCTTTGATTTTCATTAGTGGCCATCTCTGTTGCAGCATTTTAAGGAATGTTTGAATGATAGTCTTGAAAATGTAGTTAATTGTTCTTTTCAAGGTTCAACTGTAATTCAGTGTTTAAGTGTGAGAAATCTGACCCTTGTAATTAATATGTGTTTTTGGGCTGAGATGGTTTGTGCTGCATTCACAGTTTTAAATATTGTTACTAAGTCTTTGATTTAATCTTCTTTACCAACTCACTTGACTTGTCTTAACAAAACGATGCATACAAAGCAAAAATGCTGTAATAAAGCAACAGACAAAGCATGCATTTTTACAGAAATCACAGTGTAGAAAAAATGTAAAATGCAATATTGACAGAAGGTAAGAAGGGTTAGATGAATGTATTTGCTTTCTTTCTTTGTGGCACTGAGTTTTATTACAGGGAAAGACATTTGCATCTGAAAACTAAGCTAGAAAGGCCTCCCTTTGTTCAGATTCCAGGGTACACCATTTATCTGAAGTGTGATGTTGGCAATCTGTAACTAATAAGGCACATTTAGGTTCATAGGTTCATAGGTTGGTACTGGGCTATCTGCCCGAAGGCATATATTAGCCCAGCCAGGTTGTGCGGTATTCACCGCCCCTTTAGTAGTTCCCTAGACCCTTGTACTAGCAGCTAGTACCCTTGGCCCCTATCTAGTAGTGCTGTTGGTGTGATCCCTGGTGTGAACTTTCTGTTACCCATCCACTCATCAAGGTTCCTCTTGAAGAGTGATAGTGAGGAGGTCTGTCTTATGTAGATCGGGACCCTGTTCCATAGTAAGGGAAGTCTCTGCGAAGGGAATCTATCCCTCCAGCATTGTTTTCTTAATGGCTCTGTTGTTGGGATAAGTGGCCTAAATTAATTACTGTGCCACTCTGACTAGCCTTTGTGATGTAACAGATGAGATAAATGCAGGAAAGAAAGGCAAATATAATTATTAAATTATGTTTTTTTCTGTATGTGAAGTGTTTAGTGTTGGCTTACAGGAAAGAAAATCACTTTTGGGAAAGAAAAAGTTGACCTTTGGGTGGAGTTCTCCTTTAAAAATGATACAGAGTCTCTAAACATTACTTTCCTATTAATCCCACTATTCAGTCATTCAGATATAAAGGTTAACAGAGACTCAAGATGTGAGATGCCCACTGTAAGATATTTCGGCAATCGTGTACATGAGTGTCTCTACTTTAACCCTGAATATTCATGTTGATGTCTTCACCAGCCACATGAATATTCATTGGGTATTCAGCACTTAGCTCAAGGGGGACTACAATTATGTAATTTTTTTTGGTTTGTTTTTTACATTTATACAGGGGGGGGCTGTCCTCCCCCCACAGCCCTTACAAATTAAATATACCAACTCCGAGATCGTTGAGGAAAAGGGTAAATTGTATGCATGTTGCCACCATCAAATCTGCGCAAGCATCATTTGAATACATCGCAGCCTTTTGGGATGCCAATCATGAAAGTGATGCCCATGCCACACCCACATCTGCGCAAACCACCCGGGGAGGTCCGCATGTGCAGGATCATCAGTATTTCTTCCTGATTGTGGCTCTGTGGTATAGTGGAATAGAGCACTTAGTGTGACCCAGATAACTAGGCTTCAAATAGCAGCTTCAGCAGTGGATGGAAAAGGTTTATGTGCACTCAGGGGCACACTTACTGGAGCTATTTCCCCTGGCAGAGATCAGAGAAACACTGCTCATGCCATGTGGGGAGAGTTAGATCTTCTTGGAAGGAATGCCCTTTGCAAAAGTGAAGGGGACAGCCTCCACAGACAGCTCATTGCATGTTCCTGCTTAATGCCTTGCTAGATATGTGCACTTTAGGGCCAGAAGAAATCAACACAATCCCTGAACCACTCCTCATGGAAATCTGAACAATGGTCTCTTCTGGTCAACCTTCACCCCAGTGATGGGAAAATAAATGGGCCGACTGACTGAGGGGGATGATGATTGATAAGCAGTTTAGAGAAAGACAGTAAAAAAATTACCTTTTTCCAGAGTCCATAATATTCATATTAATTTTCAAATTATAGCATCATATGGCCCATGTTGAGTTAAAATCATTACCTTGTGGGTAAGCAACATAGGCCTGCAGTCAGTTTAACCTGGATCTATTTTCCAATAATACTAAACATTATAATGTAATCTCAAATATTTCTGTACACACATATTTAACCAGCAAATGTCCGAGGCATATCTCTCTAGTATATAAAAAAACATATTTTTCCATGCATAAGGTTTTCATCCAAGCACCTGTTCAGATCTCTCCTCTTAGATCCAAGCAGAAAACCTCTCCCCTTTACTGAACTTTCCAGCTTGATGATTACCCTTCACATACATACAAAAAAGCTAACAATTATATATATATATATATATATATATATATATATATATATATATATATGTATTAGATATAGATATGTATTAGATATAGATATATATATGTATTAGATATAGATATATATATGTATTAGATATAGATATATATGTATTAGATATAGATATATATATGTATTAGATATAGATATAGATATGTATTAGATATAGATATATATATGTATTAGATATAGATATATATATATGTATTAGATATAGATATATATATGTATTAGATATAGATATATATATGTATTAGATATAGATATATATATGTATTAGATATATATAGATATATATATATGTATTAGATATAGATATATATATATGTATTAGATATAGATATATATATGTATTAGATATAGATATATATATGTATTAGATATAGATATATATATGTATTAGATATAGATATATATATATATGTATTAGATATAGATATATATATATGTATTAGATATAGATATATATATGTATTAGATATAGATATATATATGTATTAGATATAGATATAGATATGTATTAGATATAGATATAGATATGTATTAGATATAGATATATATATGTATTAGATATAGATATATATATGTATTAGATATAGATATATATATGTATTAGATATAGATATATATATATGTATTAGATATAGATATATATATGTATTAGATATAGATATATATATATGTATTAGATATAGATATATATATGTATTAGATATAGATATATATATGTATTAGATATATATATATATATATATATATATATATATATATGTATTAGATATAGATATATATATATGTATTATATATAGATATATATATGTATTAGATATAGATATATATATGTATTAGATCTAGATATATATATGTATTAGATATAGATATATATATGTATTAGATATAGATATATATATGTATTAGATATATATATATATATATATATGTATTAGATATAGATATAGATATCTAGATCTATCTATCTATTTAATACCTTGTCAGTAATCTTCTTGATTTTCTTCCCAACCCAGAGCCTTTGCATTGCCCTCCCACACATTTTATGGTCTTCACTTCATTTAACCACCACTGTTATTTTCTCTCAGCTCCCATAGGTAAACTTAACATTTGCAACACATATTTTTTCCTTTGTCGTGCATCTGTACATACAGACCTCCTCTTGTGTCACCAAACCATCCTCATCATCATCTACTATCTCACCAACGCACACCATGCTCATGTCACCACTAAACCTTTCAATAACAGAATAAATCAACAAGCCCACTCAGATATGTCATTCAGGTTTGTTAGTTTCTACTCAAAACACAACAGACTCTAGATCATTTAAGTGGACAATTGTTAAGAAGTTTCTCAGTTTCTTAGATTCACAATGAAGCTGATCACCTTCATTTAAGTTCTGCTGCTTTGTAGTTATGTTGAAACCAGCTCAGGCCCTCATATCCTATTAGCTAGCCATATTTAATTCAAGTAACATATTAAACACACTACAGCAATTCCAACCATTCACATCTTCCAGCAGCCCTGACCTTCTAGCCCTTACAGACTCTTAGGTTAAACAAGATGCTCCCAACCTTAACTATCACTTTCCAAACCACACCTACCAATTCAATGCAAGACCAGAGGAAAAAAAAGATACATACTCCTTCTCATAAGAAAAAAACTTGGTTGTTGTTTTACAGAATCAAAGCTCATTAACTAATGATCATGAACTTAACTGATTAGCCATCTTTCTGATCCTACTTGTAGCTCACCTTTCCCCTAGCTTTGTTAAATTCAAGTCACTACTCATGAACACCCTAGACACATTGAAAGCCTACAAGGACACAATTGTTATAGGTGACTTTAACATTAATCTTCTCAACCCAGATAACTCAGAGACAGAGGTCAACTTACCCAACTTTACCCAGCTAGTAAAGAATGTTACTAGATCAAGCTTATCTTTAAGAAAGCACTCCCTGCTAAATTATCACTAATAAACCAGCCATAATTCGTAAAATACATTTCTTGTCCCCAGCCATGAGTGATCACTGCCCTATAGTCTTCATCATTAAACTTACAATTAAAAACTCCCCATTCTAATAACCGTCCACCCCAAAATTCTGCAAAATATTGAACATCTACAAAAAGAGCTCCCCATACTACAATAGAATGACCCATTCCCCAGTAGCTGCCTTCTTAACTGATTTCCTCTGCAAACCCACTACAAAAAAGATACTAGCAGAGCCTGCACTGGATCAAGTACTCCCACAGGCTCCCTAAAAGAATTCTCCTCTCTCCCTACCAACAGTTCATCTGCATCTTTTAATCTTCCTACTGCCAATGACACCACCACCGACTCTCTATTTTTCTACATTAAAGCAATCCCCACTAAAGACAAAATCACCATTTAATGAAGTAATTTTTTCATAATACTGTTGTTCCCACATCTTACTTGCTGCTCCACCCTTTTCATGAAGTAATATCTCCTAATGCTTGTGATCTTGGATGTACATTTAGTACAATGCACCCATATCAATGCAGACCTTTTCTGCCATCTTCCAGAAACAAAATGGAAATAAATTCTTAGGCAATACAACACAGTTTAAACACTAAACATTTATCTGCTGGCTGAGAGCTACAAAGTTTAAAACTCCTTCTTGAAAATAAATGCTAAAAGTAAGTCAAAGCTGTACACTACACATTATTTGTTTCACTCAAGTGAAGGTGTATACATTCTAGTACCTTGGGTACTTAAGGTACAGAAGATTTCATGTACTAGCAATTTTTATCACAATTCCTTTAAAAAATGTAACAGAGAGAATACAATACTGATCTGGACATATGTCCTGTACTTTTGAGTACTTATGAGTTTCTGTTAAACCAAGCACAGCATAACATTTGTAGCCAGCAATCCCAAAAAGGCAATTGAAGGTGGCCCACTGCAGTGTCTAGCTACATCAACAGCAAACCTAGTTTACCCTGAGATCATTGAGTTTCATTCTGCTAAATTACTTTATAAGACATTCTGGGTCATCATGGATATGGTCTCAGTTATCACATTCCTGCAATAATGTGAGAAATGGGAGCTATAGTACTTCAAACCACTCCACTCCTACAAAAAATATCGATAAGCAGCAGCAAACACAACACATAAACTAAAATGAATACAATTCCATATAATGTAAATACACTTCTGTTTATTATCTTTACTAATGATCTTTATACTGCAGCTTCACCTGCCTCTGTCATTCAATATGCTGATGATGCGTCCCTTATTTGCTCTGCCCTCTTCTTATATGAACTCCAACTAAAGTCTCAGACTGCCCTCCATAACATTGAGAAATACCTCTCAGACAAACAACTCATTCTAACCCTTAACAAGACCAAACTTATGGTATTTTCTACTTCTTCCAATAAAAAAATCAAACTCAGCTCTCTATCTTCGCCTCTAATGGTACAAAAATAGAACATGTCGAACATAGTAAACTGCTTGGTGTTACTTTAGACTGCAGTCTAAAATTTGACAGACATATTGCTCTAACAATCAAAAAAATCCACACAAAATTAGGTGTTCTCTACAGGACTAAACCATATCTTACTAATCATGCAATAATAGCTACTGCCAGAACTCACCTACTTTCCACCCTTCTCTATTGTTCTCAAGTCTTCATAAACCTTCATAAATCTGACTTGATTAATCTAGAAGCTTGCTATAATAAAATTGCCAAATTTGCAGCTTATCTTCCCCACAGAGTTTACCATTGTATCGCCCTGCAAAAACTAAACTGGATTGAACTCCCAAACGTAATAGCCCTAAGCCAGCTAATAGTTGCTCACTCTGTTATCCATAAACCTGACTTTTGCCCAGCCCTATCCAACCTCGTACAACCCCGTATTCTAATTTTACCTCACTCAGATCAGCTGACAAACGCTTGCTCAAAGTTATCAAAACCCACAACTCTTTTGGTGATTCTTTATACAGCTACTCCATAGCAAAAACTTGGAATTCCCTTCCCCAGCATCTACTATCTATATCCAATACTCATAGCTTCAAACAGCTCCTTACTAATTATTTATTCAGTCACCAGTTATGCTCCTGTACTTCCTCGAGCTAAGCAAACACATTACCCTACTTCTGCCTTTCTGCTTATTCTAACTCAATATCGATTGATTTTATTGTTTGTCTTATTGATGTCGCACTTGATTTCTAGATAATTTTTTTTCATCTTATCAGCTATTACTAACTTGATCTATACTGTACTATACAAATATGTAAATTTCTTAGTAATCTTCTTTGTATTGAAATGTGCATATCTGAGTACAAATATTATACTCTTCACTTCGGGAGCTTTTCTCCCTGGGTCTCTGCTGAAAATGGGCTTTGTTTCTTGTTCAGTTGGATACTACCCAGTTACCAAATGTAAACAAAATACATAAATAAGTGAGGTTTGGCATTAAGAGCATGTAGAAAAAAATTAATGTTAGCCTACACTGTGATCCCACACCAATCACACCCAGATAGGCCCCCACTTCACTTGAATTCTGTGCCTTACGGTGGGTGATATATTGTCCACAGTAACTGTAATGTAACTAAACTGTTGCATTCATGCACATCATTTCCAGGAGAGGTTAGTGACATCTTCAGATGTTACAATCCTCTTCTGCTTTATTGTAGAACTGACACCACTTCGGCAAAGCCCAACATTCATTAGTTACTGTTCCTTGATTAACAGTAAGTCAAATAAATTAAGAACTGATGGTAATATATAGCGGAGCTGGCTGACTCAAAAAGAGATGGATGTCAGTAGCTGGTCTACACACAGCAGTAACTGCTCTTGTATCAGTTAATAAATAGGCATAGGTTGACACCATTTTACCCAAGTATTCTGTCCTTCTGCACTTCTCCAATAAACAATTATCATGATTTACATAAACACACACCTATTTACTATTATCTATTTTATCCCTTACCCTCCTTACCATTATTAATAGATTTTGCCCTCCTATCCTTGCTCATCACCACATATCGCCACATTACAACCCCACCATTTACTCACTATCTATAACTCAGACCATTTCTCTTCACCTCACTTAAATTTTACTTATGTATTATTGATTAAATCTAAGTAATACTGCTCCCCTGAGCCTTTTTAAATGTATGTGCACTGTGTATTTGTTTTTAATTCTGCTGTAAAATTGTGTACTCTTTTTGTGAAACCTATGTACTGCTCTTAAATAATGTTTTTATGGAATTTTGTACATCTGGAGTTTTTCTCCCCGGGCCTCCACTGAAAATGAGTACCTTTGGACCAGTTGGACTTTCCCAGTAAACAAATGTCAATAAATAAATAAAATAATTAAAAGCCAGCCACAAGCTTTTAAAATTAAATAAACAGAATACTTTTCTACGAGGAAATTGACAAATATGGTTTGAGATGTGATGCTAAATATATAGACGGTACAGTTTTGTACAGAGAAAATATAAACAGTTTCAACAAACGGCTTGTAAAAAAATAAATAATTGGCAAGCTAAATATTTCCTATCTAAAATCTGTCTAGAAGAGTTATTAGGCCTTGTTTACCATTGTCTAAGTAAAAAAATGTAATGGGCAAAGCAGAATAGAACAAACTCTTGTAGTGCAGCATAGAGACAGTATAATGTTAAATTCCCTTTATATAACATATTTTTTCTTGTGAGCAAGGGAAAAGAAGCACTAGATGAGGTTTTTCAACATGTCAGTTCTTCAGGCCTTAATCTGACTTTTAAAAAAATGGGTAGAAAAACACTCCCCTGGATTCAACAAACTCCGTGCAAGAATAAGACTATTCTTGCACGGAGCGGTTCATGTCCATTTAGCACAGCAGTGCGCCTTGAATATTCATTAAGGCGTGCTGCTATACTTCCTATACAGACACAAACCATGAATGAGTGCAGGGGGCATGACCAAGTGCATGGACACTGAACACACCCCCTGCACTCAGAAAGTGCTGTACGGCACTTTCTAAGCTGAACTGGCATATTATTAGAGATTTTTCTAATATTATGCCAGTATTTCAGTGTCTGTGGACACTGAAATGAGATAATGATCATTTCAGTGTCTGTGGACGCTGAAAGAAACATCGGCATGAAGAAAGCAATGAAGGGGGTGTGTGACAGGTTCTGTGACACACGCCCCTGCATTGCAAAAGTGTCGTATGACACTTCTGCAACCTGATAAAGCTGGAAATATGTGCAAATGCACACATAACGGGGGATAAATCCCCCAAAAGTGACAAAACACACATATAGCCCTCATAAACATAGAAAATTGATAGAGTACATATCATGCATTAGCATGAATTACGGAAGTGTAGAAGTCTGAAAGCAAATGTATGCCAATATTTACTTACAGCAGTGCATGTTGACAAAGGCACAAACAATGGGGGGAATAAATAATAAATTAGGGACACACCCGAAAATTGCTCTCACACACTTAGAAAGTTGATAGATAACAGGATATGTATTAGCAGGAGTCCCTGAAGGATAGAAGCCTGAATGCCAAATGAATGCCATTATTTCATGATTGCAGTCCTCAATGAGTTGTCAGAACACCACAAGACTCACTTATATAACACAATAATATAAAAATAATATAAACTTTTTTTTTAAGCCTAAGGAATATTTAAGCATAGCTAAGCAGGTGTGCACGTTATGGTCGTCCACTTAGCATAAAACTTAAACATCCCCTAAGATATAAATGCAAATATACAAGTGAAATTTGTAAGCTGAGATAGTGTATTGGTTAGAGTCCTGGCTTTACATACAGGTGCGCATGGTTTGAGTACCAAGACAGGCAACTTATTTTTCTATGGGAAAGTAGTGTTAAAATTATTTTTGTAAACTTAAATTATGTAGCAACTGTTTTTTTGTCAACCAAGGTAGTATAGCAGGTCCAAAAGTGAGATGTCAGTCTGGAAAAGATGTGAAACCCACATATAAACACAAGTGCCCCATACAGTATAGTCACACAAGAATATAATTTAATGAAAGCACATAGGGGGATGTCTAGAAGGATCATAGGTAGGTACTGGGCTATTAGCCCTGGGGCATATATAAGCCTAGCCAAAAAGGTTCCCTGGCTTTCGTCACCCAAGAAAATTATTTTCCTGTACCCCTGTCGAGCAGTGCAGCAGAAGTTATCCCCGAGGTGACTTTTCTATTTCCCATCCAGTCGTCAAGACGTTTCTTAAAGAGGGCCAATGAGGAGCTTTGCTTGACATGAATGGGTAGTTTGTTCCAGAGTATGGGAAGTCTCTGGGACAGGAATCTGTCCCTCCAGCATGTTCTGTTTATTGTGGTACCAAGATTTAGGTTCCTGGATCATGCGGTATGGAGATATTGAGATTACTTTAACTGTAGCATGTTCAACAGCTCTAGGTTTGACATAGCTTTGATGTTAGGCAGAGATCGCCTCTGGGTAGGTGATATGCGATGGAGTAGAGCTGGAGTTTTTTAAGACGGTCTGCGTATTGCATCTGTTTGAGGCCAGTAATCCTCTTAGTGAGGTATTTCTGTGGCCTTTCCAGTTATTGTAGGTGTCTTGTGAGATACATGCTAAACGGGGCATTGTACTCTATAATGGGTCTGATGAGGGATGAGTAGAGAGGAACAATGACCTCCTTTTTTCTAGAGGAGAACCCTTTCGTAATGAGGTGTGCCACTTAGAAGGATTTCCTGACTACTGTGGCAATGTGGTTATCAAAGGAGAGACTACTGTCCACCTGGGTCCCAAGGTCTCTTATCACACTTTCAGCGTTTAGTGAGCTATTGCCTATGTGGTAATTCATGGGTACCGAGTTTTTCTTAAAGGGGATGACAATGCATTTCTTGGCATTGAGCTTGAGGCCATGACTTTGACACCAAGCATCTGTCTCTGTGATGCCCTTTTGTAGAATGTCTACATCATTAGGTGATTCTATTATGGCTCCCAGTTTGCAGTCATCAGCGAACTTTATTAGCCAAAGACCTTCTGTGTTGGCCTGCACTTCAGAGAGGTAGATGCCAAACAGGAAAGGACCCAGGACGGGACCCTGTGGTACTCCACTCGTCACTGGTCTGAAGTTGGACTTGGAGTTGGCTACTTTTACTGTGTGAGTGCTGTCAGTGAGCCAGTTGGCCACCCATCTTGTGAAATAGGGATCTATGCCCAGTTTAGTGAGTTTATCTGTAATTTCAGAGTGGGAGATGGTATCAAAAGCCTTGGTGAGGTCACGATAGGCTGTGTGCACTACCTTGCCCTCGTCTATGGCTCTGGTGACTACTTCAAAGAAGTCAATCAGGTTTAGTAGATATGATCTACCTTTTACAAACCCAAACTGAGTGGGGTCCAGGGTTTGGAGGTTACCTATGTCTTTGTTTATAAGATCCAAGATGATACATTCCATGGCCTTGCAGACCAGGCTCATCAGGCTAATGGGGCAGTAGTTTACAGGGCCTGTGGTGGCACCCCCTTTGTGGAGTGGGATAACCATCTCTGTGCACCTTTCAGTAGGCACATAGCCTGAGGTGAGGCTATGATTGAACATGGCACTTAAGTGGGGTGCCAGTTCATTCTGTAGTCCGTGCAGTACACAGCCTGGGAAGTTGTCTGGTCCCATGGATGCTGTCTTGGCTTAGGGGAGTGCAGTCTTTACTTATTATTCTGTGATTACAGGGGCTTTTCATTCTTCTAGTATTAAGATGGGCCCTTTGGGGGGTGAGAGGGGGGTAAAGTTAGCACTGAACCTATCTACCAGGATGTTAGCAATATTGGTTGGTTCTGTATATTTAGTTCCATTGTGCTATAGCTCAGAGCAGATCTAAGTATTGCCATTGAGATTCTTGACATAGCTGTAGAATGCTTTGTGGTTGTCTTTGGAATCAGTGGCAATTTTATTTTCATAACTGGCTTTGGAGGATTTTATGAGGGATCTCAGCTTCTTGCTGAGGCTGACCAGGGGGTTCCTCCAATCTTGGGATTTTACTCTTTTTTGCAATAGCTTCTTCCTTCTGTTGTAGAGTTTGTTTATGGCAGGGGACCACCAGATTGGATTTTGGAGGATAGCATCTTGGTTCTGTTGGGAATGGCATGATCCATGCACTAGTGTATATGCTTATACAGTGCATTTGTGTAAGAATCAGCAGTCGTGCCTCTATTTTCCATCTGCATGGATGCCATGAAGTTTGCCACTTCTGTCTTAAGAAGCATGAAGTTGGCTTTGGAGTAGTTTTTGATGGTGGTTTCCTTAGCGGGTGGTGTGGGTGGGATATGGATGTCTAGGGTGAATAGCTTGTGGTCAGATCTGACCAACTTGGAGTTGACCTCTGGCGTGGAAAACCAGTTACCCATATTGGTAATGACTAGGTCCAGGATATTGCTGGCCCTGGTGGGGGTGTGGGCAAGCTAATCCAAGGCGTTGGAATTTATGAATTCCAGAAAACATTGAGCAAATGAGTTGGCACATGAGTAGTTTTCCCAGTTGATGGTGGGGTAGTTGAAATCACCCACAATTAAGGTATTGGGTTGTACCTTAATATTTTCCAGTATCTTAAGAAATGAAAAGTAGGAATCCTGGGGGATGGTGGGGGGGTTCCGTAATAAGCTACAACCTGGATTGCAGTCTTGCCCAGTGTTAGTTACACTTGGATAATTTCAGATGCATTATGTTGAGCAACTACCCTGGAGGTGTGGATATCCTTAATGAATATGGACACGCCTCCACCTTTAGTGTTTCGGTCCAGGTTAGGTGGCCAAAAGGTGTGGTATGAATTATAGCCTGGTAATGTAGGGGTGCTCTCTAGAGCCTTGAATCAGGTCTCTGTCACTGCTCAAATGTCGATGTTCTCCATTTTAAGGAGTGCCTCGAGTGAGTTCATTTTGAGGTTTAGACTTCTAGCATTGAGTAGCATTATCCTCAGAGTTTGCTTGCTTGTACCTGTTATGGTGGTAAATTTGGCATTTGAACCTTGCCTAAAAAAAGCACTATAGGGGTGGCAAGAGCCTTAGCCAGTATCTGGAATCTCAGGGGCGACAGGTGCAGGCCATCTCTGGCAAAGCATCGTGGTCTGTCGACCATGTCGTCCTAGTCAGACAGATACTGTATCCCCTTAGAATGACACCAGAAGCTTAGCCAATTGTTGTAGTCAATGATTTTGTCCTTGTATTTTGGTATCATCATTCTTGGTGATGGTAAGATGCTACTCAGGGCTAGGGTCATAGCTGCCTGGGCTATAAGATCCGAGAGCTCCACCATGTCTCTTTTCATGTAGTCCAGAAAGATACGCCTCAGGTCATTCACACCATGAACAATGACAGAGTCATATTTGCACTTGTTGTGGAGTGACCTGAGTGCATGCATTATGTGGAAGATCCTGGCACCCGACAGGTAAACATAAAATTATAATATGTCAGCAATGAGGAATCAATCCCACAATCCTAATACTCTATAAAATGAAATGTGAGCAATGCTAAGTAGTGCTCAGCTATGCTAAACTGATATAAGCATTGCTTAAATGTAAATGCTAAGCAATGAGTAGCCCAGCTAAGTGGATTTGCATATTGGTAATCAGTGCTCAACATCTATCCCTTTAAGCACTGCCAACCTTAGCTAAGTGGGTTTGCCTGTCACTTAGCTTAGCTCAGGATATTCAAAATGGTCCAGTGATGTCAAAGGGTGGGAATTTGGCTCTATTTAAACATTGTAGGTGGGAATACAGCCATAAACAGTTGTAGCTCATCCTTGCAGGCACTATGGCTGGTGTAGGAGAGGGTTCACGCTTTTGGGTGCAATGCTGGGGCATTCAGGAGTCCAGGGTCATGGTTGGACCATGAGGAGAGACTGCTGCAGGGCCAGTATCAGGGCTCCCAGAGGCCTGGGACCATCTGACACGTGATCTCACCAGTGCTACTGGCATTGCTCGAAATGGCGAGCAGGTCCAGTATCATCTTGCTGACCTCAAGCATAGGAAGAGGGAGCTCTTGGACCAGTGCACCCAAGATGCATGGGCACAGAATGTCCCAGAAGTGTGTAAGTATCAGTATCAATTAGTGTTCACCAAAGTCCACCCTGTGTATGTAATTGATAGGTATGCATAAATGTTTCTTTATCTCCTGTACAGCTGCAGATGAGAGGGCTGTGAACACAGATGCCCATGCCAGCAGGTTGCTAAGGCTGTGCCAGGAGGCTGGTGAGTAGAAATCTAGCTTGCAGTATTCAGGGCAAATAGGGTCTATATTAAATCACAGAATGCTTAAAAAAGCGAACGGTGATTGATCGCCCCTATGTAAGTGAAAGCTTACAATGTTGAAGTGTCAGGACAGCAATTTTTTTCCAAGGGAAAGAAAATTGCTGTTCCAACAAAAAAATAAAAATAAAAATCAATTTCAAACATTACATTAAGTGGGGGGCTTCACCCCCCACATACCCCCCTACTTAAATATACCAACTCCTAGACTGCACTACAGTGCCAAAAATGGCAAAGTACCGAAGCGGCCAAGCAAATTCTTTCCCAGAGAAAGAATTCACTTAACAGCCACTTCAATATTTTGCATTTTCAGCCTTTTAAGTTCGACCAAGGTGCATTCGAAAGAATGCGTCTTCGGTCTTCTAATATAGACCCGGGCAAATAAATAGAAAGGAGTAGAATGTCAACTGCCAGTAGGTTAAAATGTGTACTGTGTGTAATGAATAAATGAGACGTTAGCAGAGAAATACTGATGTACAGGATATCTATCAATAAAAGTGCCAGTACCCTTCAATAGAACTAAAACCCCCAGACTGTTGTATTTACTTTGGTATGTGGTGGTATGAATCTAAATGTGTACAGGTTCTGCACAGCAACTATGGCTCTGACAGCATGAATTAATTGAGGCTCATCTGACAAAGATTGTGGAGCTGTAAAACAGGAGATCAACTATATGAAATGTTCCATGCACTAAGATCTGATCCCTGAATAGTAATCTGTAAACTAGTATACTGTATCCCCTACATTAATGCTTAGTGCTAACCATTGTTTTCCAGATTGTTATATGTCAAAGTACTAATATACAGTACAAGAACTATCTGCCATGCATGAATGTCAGAATTACAAGGTCAGATTGCCCAACCAAGAGAATATTAGGCAAAAAACAGTCAAGCAACAGACAACAGTTCCTCAATAGCTCATTGAGCCTTGTTGTACCTTTTTTCACGAACAAGCATGGTTCGAATCCTGGGAGTGGTAGTAAGCTGCATGCATAATTTCACCCAAGAATATGTGAATATGTGTAGAAACAGTCAGGTAGTGTTAACAGAAATTTCCTCCATAGGTCTGCCAGGTAAGGAAATGTTTCTATTAGCCATAAGAAGGCTGTACTAATACACTGTGTACAACACTTCCACTGTCCAACCCCAAGGCTGCAAATGACAGCATAATAAGTACATACACCAAGTGGTTTCACCTGATAAATGTCCCTCAAGTGTCATGCTGTCACGGCTAGTGGTCACCGCTGCCAATACCCAGGGTGACAGAAATCCAGGCAGAGTATGGCAGTAGCACACACACACACACACACACACACACACACACACACGCACACGCACACGCACACGCACACGCACACACACAAACACAAACACACACACGCACACACACAGCATGAGTGCAAGGCACCCCTGTCAGTGTCACATATGTAACCCTGAATTTGCGATTATGTGTAGAAACAGTCAGGTAGTGTTAACAGATATTCCCTCCACAGGTCTGCAGATAAGGAAATGTATGTATTAGTTTTAAGGAGGCTTTAGTAATACACTGTGTACAAACATTCCACTGCCCAACCCTAGACCATAGGTAGATGTAAAGTGAGGTCATACCTGGAGAGTAATGAGTACAATAATGATCAGTACAGTTGTGAACAATCAAAGCCTATACAGTTGTTAATTGATATCTCTCTATCTCTCTCCCCACCCTATCTGCACCAATAATTCATACACATAATCAACGGGTATGTTTTTCTCCAAAACTACTGTTGAGACATGTCCCATTGCTCTACAGATATTGAATCATTTGATTATTAATGTTCCCCATTCAAATAATATCATTGGTGGCCTATTGCTATCAATGTAACCTGCATGCAATTATGATGCCTACTGTTGTTCCATTTATGCATGTGTTCTGTTTGCTATCCAACTGTTTCAAATCTGTTGGTTTGGGTTAATTGGAACACCCATGTATGCTGTTAAAACTAATTTTAAAAATGTTTTGTTCATGACTAGCCAACATATTTTGTAAAACCTCAGCACCATAGCATGTCTGGGAAGGCAGATCCCGGTGGATCTGCCTGTCCCACCTCATCTGGCCATGGCAACGGGCCCCAGCACATCTGGTACCCAACCTGGGATCTCCTTGCCTGCTGATCTTGCACCACCTTCGGGCGGAACCACCTCAGGGGATGGGGCTTGTCCCTCCCCTGGGATTGGGCGGAAACAGGAAACTGCCACTTGTAGCCAGGTCTGGGGTTTGGTGCGTAGCACCATCCAAAAGGAGTTTGGTGGACAGCTACGCCAGACTGAGGACCACCTGGTGCATCTTGAAGGTCAGCCTGCTCTTCCTGTCCAGCCCCCAGCACAGCCACCTTTGGAGCCATGAAGGTGCAGTGGTGACTGTCCATGGGTGGGGACATCAGTCCCACTGTATCCATTTGGGGACTCATGCGCATCTGATTTCCAGCCACCCTCCCCATCCAAGATGTTTACCTCCCACATGTGTCATATACCGCCCCTGTCTGTGGTCCTGTCTTGTCTGTCCTCCTACCCAACTTACCACCCCAAATATACCTAGTATCCTTCCCCAACATCCCACTCTCACCTTAAAAAAGGGCATCTGTTCCCAAAAACAATTACACCCCATACATAACTGTCCATTTTGCACACATATCCACTGGACACATGTAATCTGGTCCAATTGGCTTGACAACACATTACTGTTGTCCTCACCCCTCTCTCAGGGGTTTGAGTGTTCAAATTCACCTCCAAATTTTGTGGAAAGTCACAGCTGTTGCCATAGAAGAAATGGACAGCTATGGACCTTTCCTACACCCATCCTTCACATCCCTAGCTACCTTTCATACTGTACTTCCCTCTGCATGCCCCTTTTTTCACCACTTTCCTATCATCCCTTTTTTTTCTTTTAATGAAATTAGCACAGTGATAAGTGGAAATAAGCTGCAGTAAGTGAAGCTAAAACAGATTAACTGAGTGTTGGCATCGCTTACCATCACGCAAACCCACTTACAACTGCTTAAAAGTGCCTTAATCACTCTGTATCCATCAGACCTTGTTCTGACAGAAACAAAACATTCAGCCCTGCCAAGTCTTGAACCGAGGATGCTGTGCTCTACAATTACAGCAACATACCACTCTACCATTTGAGCTGTAAGAATTTGTAATGCTTTAACAAACATATCATGCATTTTGGTCATTTAACAGCAATGATAAAAACATCAGTCCCAAGTCTCAAACCCATGATCCTGTACACTATAGTCAGAGTGATATACCACTACATCATCTGAACTGTATGAATTAATGTTGTTTTTTCAAACATATCATATAATATAGGCATACAATATTAGGGAGAAAGTTCTGCGAAATCATTCATGTGCTGTATATATATATATATATATATATATATATATATATATATACACACATATATCTGTTGAAACACACACACATATATATATATATATATATATATATATATATATATATATATATAATAGTGGATACATAATATTGCTGTACATATATAAATATATAAAGGAAGGGAACTATATATATATATATATATATATATATATATATATACACACACACACACACACACACACACACACACACACATATATATATATATATATATATATATATGTATACATAAATGTATGTACATAACATGCAGTGCAGTCAGACCTCAGAACCATCCTTCTCAACCTCTTAGTGCAAGGCACCTGTACAAAGGCTGCAAAAGGGGTGGGGAAATTGAGCCAGATATAGGGACATATTTCAACTATTGCTGCTAAGAACTATGAGATTTGCTACAGCAACAGGGTTTTTTTCAGCAGACAATTACTGAAGGATATGAGGATGGAAACTGAAATGTTATGTCATTATTTACTGACATAAATCCTTGGATCATCACAGTGATTCACCAGACAAATATAAATAAATTGCGGAACAGAACAAAAGTATGGGCCAAACATCTGGACATTCTGTGAAAATCCTGGCAGTGGAGAGGTATGCTCAGAACCCCTTAGTGCAATGAATCTGGACCAAGCATGACAAAGTGGAGGGACAAAGGCATGAAGTTAGGGACATATCGAAAATACGTGAGTAGATAAGCTGAGAAAGTTGATGTAGTAACATTGTATGCCCTAAAATACATTGACTGAAATATCGCAAGTCTGCGACTCAATTGCTTCTCATTAGTTAGTGACCTCAATCCCCACATCACCCCACTGATGTGTCAGGAATACATAACAGTTATGTTGGCCAGGCCAATGATATTGGCCAGACAACAGGACATCCTACGAATGTGTGAACGTAGCACAACATTAGGGAAACTACACTCAGCTAACAAGCAACATCCAAACTATAATCAGACTGACATAACACTACCCAAATCCAGCTCTGGGGCTGTACACATGCCTATAACAGGCACTACAAGGATGTAACACTAGTGGAAAACAGACACTGATGAGAAAGTGCATATCCACAACCAATTGCACCACAGTCACAGCGGCATACCAGTAAGCAAACTGAACACTACAGTATAATGACTGTGTGAGCAACAATATCCTGTTTGCCACTCACACATTACCCCTACATATACTGCCCTAAGTCTCAGTGTAGTGGGAATCTTGAGGTGCTACGGGACATGTCACAGTCTGCCCATACAAACATATGCAGGCAATAGGGGAACTAGAAACTGGAGCAGCATGCACAGCCAGATGGAAAGGTCCCATGACACTCGCATGTCCCCCCCTCTCTACACAGCCCAAATAACATTGACACACTACACTGCTACAGAATTCTGACAGTCTGTTAACAATGGCCAGACATACACAGACTTCTCAAATGTACAGTTTCCCATAGAATGTATAGGCACAGGACTCATATCTATGGCCACTTCCTTGTTACATGTCTGGGGGGAGTCTATGACATCACTGGGATGGTAGCAGGAGTGAAGGTAATAAATAATGATACTACATACCTCTGAATCTCTTAGTGCATGACATCTGGACAAAGCCTGACATAATTGGGGTACAGAGGCCCAAACACAGGGGTATATTGGACATATTGCTGCTATAAATTTAGACAGTTGCTTGTGTTACTGGGTTTGTTGTATATCTTTTCTGAGGGATATTAACTCAGTAACACCAATGGATGTTTGCATGTACTGACTGCATTCTGCAGAGTATCCTACTGATTAGCCAAGAAAGACGACTGTGTGGGGAACAAACCAAACATATGAGCCACACATCTGGACAGTGTAGATGTATGACCGCAGTCATGTAACAGAATGGAAATCCCCTGATAGCTGCCAATCATGTCACCCAGCACCTTATCAAGCACAGTAAGACCAACACGACACTCCCCCACATCAGCTCTGGGCAATTACCCATGTATATTCAAATATAGCATGCACTACAGGGATGGAACTGTAGTGAAAAGCAGATAGTGGTGCAAAAATGTCTACCCAAAAAGATTTGAACCACAGTCACAGTAACATACCAGTACACAAAATGAACTCCAGAGTACAACGACTGTATGAACAAACATATCCTGATTGCCAGCCACAAACTACACTGACATATACTGGCCAAAATCACAGTGTACTGGGAATCCTGAGGTGTTACAGGACATATCAAAGTCTGCCCCTACAAGCATACAGACCTGATAGACCACCTGCAGACACAGCAGCATGCACAGTCAGATAGGTAAAGGATGTATGGCACTCACATCTGCTACTCTCTTTACCTAGCCCAACAAACACCTACACACAACACTGCTGCACAATCCTGGCAGTCTATTCACAATGGCCAAACATACATAACTGTCATATGTACAGACTTCCACAGAATTTCCAGGGTGTGGAACCATAATCCTGGCCACTGCTGCATACCATAACCAGGAGTCTGCTAGGTCACTGGGATGATAACTGGAGTGCAGTCAGTAATTAATGATATGCCATACCTCTGTACCTCATAGTGCAGGACATCTGGACAATGCATGATGTACTTGGGGGACAGGGGGCCAGAAATAGGGACATATCACACATAATGGTGTTACAAACTGAAACAGTAGCTGGTGTTACATGTGTTATTGTAACATAACATCTCTGAAGGATATGATGTCTGGAACACCAATGAATGCCAACAGTTAGTGACTACAATCCTCACATTATCTTACCAACGCCACAAAAAAGATGTTGTTTGAGGAACTGACCAAACATAACAGGCAAACTTCTGGCCACTCTGTGGACAACATGCCAGTTGAGAGGTATGCCAGAGGTATATCACTGTCAGATGTCAGGTCACTCAGTAAATGCATGTCCAGATGAACCCTGTCAATCTAGCAACCCTCCATGAGTATAACAGCCCTAATGACGTACAATCTGTACCGAAAGCTGGACCTTTATCCCATATGTTGTTGGGCTGTCTCCACATGTCCTGCCCTGTAAGGTACTCCCACCTACTGTCTGTGAAGCTGTAGCCACCACAGCTCTGTAATGTCCCATGCACAAGCAAGGAAAAAGGAGCAAGGCCCATATGAAGGACGTCCCATATGTTGGAACTAGCAGCAGTGTCCAGGCCCACACCACAATACTATGTGGGCACCTACATAGCTGTATGGCCTCAGCAATACCTGACAGGACAACATCAACCCTCTTAAGGTAGGCTGAATGCCTGTGGTGGACAGCAGCAATACACAATTACCATCATAGGTGGAAATAATTGCTGGACAGGCCAAGAAGGAACAGGCGCCTCATTGGCAGCCATGTCACCTTGTTCTGCACAAGCAAATAAGGTCACAGGTGATGTACATTAAGGCTGTCTTTGACTGCAAACTGGATGCATCCACCCAAGGCCAATCAGTAGGCCTTCCAGAAATGTGTCTGCAATTCCAGAGGCAACACA
The DNA here is from genome assembly GCF_019279795.1 of Protopterus annectens. NCBI lineage: Eukaryota > Metazoa > Chordata > Ceratodontiformes > Protopteridae > Protopterus > Protopterus annectens. The sequence continues at coordinate 1,086,150,579 of NC_056746.1, read as the reverse complement.
CATATGTGCTCTGTAGTGGTGGTCAATAACAGCACATACACGTATGCCATAGATATAGGCAACCAGCTGCAGACAGGTGAATTGTAAACTTCACCCCCCTGTCCCCCCATAAGTACACATATGCAAGTACAGGACCTGCCCCTTTCCCTTCATGATCAGGAAGCAGGTCTGTAATGCCCTCTCAAAGGCAACACACAGAGGTCTCCATAGGCCTGATACCATTCCCGGCTGCATCCTACATGAACACAGGCATGGGCTTTCAGACCAATTCTGCAGTGTAGTCAACCACAGCCTGAGCACCAGTGTCATCCTATCAGCACAGAGGACAGACAGAAAGTTGATAGAAAACAGGTTATGCATTAGCAAGAATGTTCTGAAGGATACACGTCTGAAACTGAAATGTATGCCATTATGTCATGACAGCAGTCCTCAATGACATGGCTGAAAACCTCAGTGCTCTCTGTTTAATATAATAACATAATATTAATATGCAATAGGAGATAAATAAAAATATAGAGCTCAAATCCCCAAACCAAGGTAGTGTAGTGGTCAGAGTCCCAGCTTGGCATACAAGATTGAGTACTACAACAGGCAATCCAATTTTACAAGAGAAAGCAGTGTTAAAAGTAATATGTTCATATTAAAATATGTGGTAAGTTATTTTTGTCATCCAGGATAGTGAAGCTGGTGTAAAATGGAAGTGTGAGTGCATATAACATGTGAAACCACCCATGTATACGTGTCCCATACAGTACAGTTACATCCCTTGCTACTGTAATGGAACCACATTTTATATGTTATAACAGATATAGAAAATATATATATTAAAATATAATATAATATATTATAATAATATTATAAGGATATAATATAATATTATTATAATAATAATATAATATAATATAATATAATATAATATAATATAATATAATATAATATAATATATATAGAAATATATATAAAAGATATTTTATAAGAATGAACTGTGAGCAATGGTTAGCAATGCTCAGCTAAGCATTGCAGCAGGTAGCTCAGCTAAGCGGATTTGCGCACTAGTAAACATCACTAAGTAAAGGCAACACAGATTAAGCATCTGTGTGTTTAACTGTGTGGTTGCATCGCTTAGTGTCATACAAACCTGCTTACAACTGCTTAAAACTGTTTTAATAACTCTGTTTCCATCAGCCACTCTTCTGCCTAGCAACAAAATAATCAGCCCTGCCATGTCTCGGACCCAGGGCCCTGTACACAATAGTCAGAGCAATGTAGCACTACACCATTTGAGTTATAAGGATTGCTGATGCTTTTTCATACATATTATGCAGCAAAGTCATTCAACAATAGGTAAAAGATTCCATAGAATCAGTCAGGTTTTGTATTTATACATACACACACACACACACACACACACATATATATATATATATATATATATATGTGTGTGTGTGTGTGTGTGTGTGTGTGTGTGTATGGAGATGCATACATATGGAAAAATATATACATAATATAAATAAATATATACACATAAAATATATATATATATATATATATATATATATATATATATATATAAAACTAAAAACAATATTTTATATATATATAAAACTAAAAAAAACAATATTTTATATATATATATATATATATATATACATATATATATATATATATATATATATATATATATATATATGCTCATAACATGTAGTGGAGTCATACCTCAAAACCATACCTCTCAACCTCTTAGTGCCAGACATCTGACCAAAGGCTGTCCAAATGGGGGGACAATGGGCCCAAACTAGGGACATATTTTAAATATTGCTCTTATAAATGTAGAATGTTGCCAGAGTGACAAGGTTTGTTTCAGCATACATGTTCAAAGGATGTGAGTCCTGAAACTGAAATGTATGTCATCATTTACTGTCAGAAATCCGCAGATCATCACAGTGCTTTACCAGGGATATAGTAATAATGAATTTATGGAACAGACCAGAAATATGAACAATAAACCTGGACATACTGCAACAATCCAGACAGTTGAGAGGTAGGCTCAGAACCCCTTAGAGCAAAGAATCTGGACCATGCCTGACAAAGTGGGGGGAGAAAGGCATGAAAATAGGGACATATCTGAAATACTGGAGTGGATGAGCTGGCACAGTTGCTACACTAAATATGAAATATGTTCCCTCATGTCTGTCATAACATATATTGTCTGAAATAGCACAAGTGCAACATTCAATTACTTCTCATTAGTTAGTGACTGAAATTCTCACATCATCCCAGTGATGTGTCAGAAATACACAACACTTATGGGGCCAGGCCAAAGCACATCCTACAAATATCTGGACATAACATCACATTAGGGGAAACTACACTCTGCTGCTAAGCATGTCACCAAGCACTGTCCAAACTACAGTCAGACTGACCCAACACTAACCCAAATCCATTTGGGGGAATTACACATGTACTGGCAAATATATCAGGTACTACAGGGATGTAAAAGCTCTGAAAAACAGGCACCAGTGTGAAAGTACATACCCACAACCAATTCCACCACAGTCACAGTGACATACCGGTCAGCCAAAGGAACATTGCAGTATAAGGACAGTGTCAACAAAAACATTGCAACATGTTTGCCACTAACACACTCCCCCTACATATACTGGCCCAATTCGCAGTGTAGTATGATGCCTGACCATGGTACGGGACATGTCTCAGCCTTCCCCTACAAACATATACAGCCAATAGGCCACCAAAAACAGAAGCAGCATGTACAGGCAGATAGAAAAGGAGCCACAACACATACATCCACCCCCTCCCTACACAGGCCAAATAACATTGACACACTACATTGCTACACAATCCTGATAGTCTGTTAACAATTGCCAGAAATACACAGACCTCTCACCTGTACAGAGTCCCACAGAATGTCCAGGCTGTCCCCTCATATATAAGGCCTCTTCCACATAACATCTCTGGCAGTCTGATATATCACTGGGATGATATCAGGAATGTAGGCACTAAATAATCATATACCATAATTTTCAACCTATTACTGCATGACATCTGGACAAAGTTTGACATAATTGTGGGACAGAGGCCCAAAAACAGGGGCACATTTGAAATATTGCTGCTTTAAACTGAGAAAGTTGCTGGTGTAACATGATTAGTTGTAACATATCTTTTCTGAGGGATATGAGGGCAGAAACACAAATGGATATTAGCAGTTACTGATTGCAATCCTCAGAGTATGCTACTGATTATCCAAAGATAACAGATGTCTGAGGAACACACCAAAATAGGAGTCCAAACTCTGGCCATTCTGTGGATAGCCCTACAGTTGAGAGTTATGTCAAACACATAACACTGTCAGAGTTAAAATCATGCAGAAACTCCATGTCCACACAAACCCTGTTAGACTAGCATTAATACAAATGTAAAACAGCAATACTTACATTCTGTCCCTATGCCTGGAACATTCTCCCCCATTTTGTCGGCCTGCCTCCACAGTTTTGGTTGTAAAAGGTATTTCAAATTACCCTCTGTGATGCTGTTGTTCACACACCTCCATGATATCCTCCTCGATGTCAAGGAAAAGGGCCAATGCCCACATGAAGTACCCAGTTATATGACTGTGTTGCCATGCCATTGGCTATATGAATAACAACACAGCTGTTCTGCATGCAATTAGCAAGTGGGAGACACTAGGTGCACAGGCCATCAGCTGCTCATGAGCATAACCTACAAAAGGTAAGCTTCTGCCTATGCAAAACAGATGTACACCCTACATCCACAAGAGACAGAGAGAGAGAGAGAAACAGTGAGGAAAACAAAAACAGCATGATATAACCACCTACACTTGGAAAAAAAGGTATGTCAAATAAGTAAGCATGTGATGAGCTGCAGTAGGGGGTATGTAAGAATGGGAAATAGGAAGTTTAACATATATGTTTCAACAAGACTTGCTGTACTGATACATTGCTGATCAGAATTGATGGCCATAGCATCTGGGTCTGTCTGCACTGACATAGATCATATGTCAGGCCCCTGAGTCACCCCAGGAAAGGATGGCTCACATATGACTACTACTGGAGTGTTTGTTGAACAATACAGACTGTGATAATGCTAGGCTAGCTACTGGGATGTCATACATAGCCATATCTTACGTGTGAATACAACTATGATATACTTGTTTGTCTCAGAAATGTGAAAAGCCTATACATGGTATTTACATAGTAAAGTACTGTTGCAGATGCGTTTGTTGAACTGCATGTGATATACTGAGCTCATACCATGTAACTGTCCAGTCTTATGCACACTGACCATATGTGTGCCTCATATTTGTAGTCATTTACTCAGAGTTATGTTATGTCTGGCAAATCTTTGGCAAATCTGTGAAGACTGACATTACAACATCTCATTATTTTTCCTCTGGCTGTTCCAGTTAGGGGGTTGCCACAGTGGATCATCTGTTGCCATTTCTGCCTGTCCTCTGCATCTTGCTCTGTCACACCAACCACCTGCATGTCCTCACTCACCACTTCCAGAACCTTATCTGAGGCCTTCCTCTTTTCCTCTTACCTGGCAGCTACATCCTTACCATCTTTTTCCCAATATACTCAGCATCCATCCACAGCATATGTCCAAGCAGTGGCGTAACTATGAGAGGCAAAGTGAGGCAATTGCCTCGGGGTGCCAAACGGCAGGGGGCACTTTGGGCCCCCTGGAATCCACTGACTAGGTAATCATTTAATTTAAAAAAATAAGTTTTTTTTTTTTTTTTTTTTTTTTTTTTAGGGCATTCTTCTTTAAGAAGAAAGAAGTGTAGTCGCGGGTGTGCTGACATCATCGCGCGCAGTGCAGCACATATTTTCAAGTTTGCGAGCGGGAACCGAAACGGACGGTTTAGAGGACTACTTGCGAGCGAGTGGTTCGGTTTTGAGGACTACTTGCGAGCGGGAACTGAAACAGATGGACGGATGGACGGAAGATGGGATTTCATCATGAGTAATGTGTGGAAGATGGGATTTCAGAGTGAGGGGTGTGTGTGTGTGTGGGATTTCAGAGTGAGAGGTGCGTGTGTGGGATTTCAGAGTGAGAGGCAGTGGTGGCTGGTGACTTCAAATCAAAGGGGGCTGCAGGAGAAGCTGAATGGGTGGGGTCAATGGGAAGGGGTGTGGCCAACTAGAAAGGGGAGGAGCTATGCTCAAAACCACAAAAACTACCTAAATACACTGCCCTGGCTGCCAAACTGTCATTATGAGAGTCCAATCAAGACAAAACGAAGTGTAGAAGAATAAAAATATTTCAATGCATTGGCTGCATGACAGCTTACTTAATATCTAGATGGAAACAAAAAGGTTGTGAGGCATGAAAAAATTAATTACTTTTTAAATACATTAATGGAATGCCAGTCAAAATCAAGTATAATAAAAACAAGCAGCACTCAACTCAAACCACTTCTTGCACTGCAGTTTTAATTATAATTTATATTCAGTTTTATTAAAGTACCAAGTAACATGCTGAAAGTAGAAATCTCTGATGCCCCCACTTGTAAAAATGTTTCTTATCCAAAAAAAATACCTGCTGCCTGACAACTATCTACTTGTTTCATGGGGAAAACATGATCAAAGTAAAAAATGAAAAGCAAACAAGAAATAAGCTCAATATACATTGCTTAAAAGGATTACTGTACAAGTTATGGACCATACGATTGGCATTCTGTTTAGTTTACGGGTAAAGCCTGCAGAGATGACTGGAAGTCTCCAAGTGTAATGAGCTTCTTAAAATAATGTTATACTGTCCTTTATTACAAATACTGTCATATGCGTTTCAATACCCAAGGCTTATACATTATCTGAATAAGTATTCTCTACATGGCAACAACAGAAAGGCTTTCAATGTTGGCAGTTCTTTAACAGTATGCTTATTAAAGCTTACTTGCATCTTATGATCTCAGCCAAGCTTACCTGATGGTCATTAAAGTATTGCTACTTAAACACAGAGCAACAGGCACTTTGAGTAATAAGCATAAATCAACAGTACAAAAAATATGACAGAAACCAGACCATTCTGCAAAAATCAAGGACAGATGAAAAGCCACTCTAGTACTTGTGTCTACCTTGGATGGGGGGGGGGGATACTCTGCACATTTACACTGCATAACTAATCCTTGCCTTGCTTCGACACATCCAGAGTCACTACATGGTGGAGTGGGGTGCAACAAGTATGTCACAATTTGAAATGTCTCTGGCTGATTGTGATGGCCCTGACACATTTGTCATACCTCTCAATCTCAGAGCAAGAAATCTGAACAAAGCCATACAAAGAAGTGGGACAAAGGCCCAAAAATAAGGACAATTTTTAAATATTGCTCTTATAAACTTAGAAAGATAATAGAATAGGTCTTGCATTAGTATGAATTTTCTGAATGGTATGAAATCTGAAACTCAAATGTCTGCCATTATTTTCTAACTTCAGTCTTTAATGATTTGTTACTAATTTGCCAAAAAAACCCACAATTTTATGAAAAATGGACCAAAAATGTGATGTAAAAATATAAAATAGCCACACAATACAGATGGGAACCTGTCAAAGAAGGCACACTTTAATATTAGTACTGCTAACTTGAGCAGCTGACAAAATAAAAGAATCTACATGCATTTCTGAAATAAAAGTAATCCATAACTCTGATTATTACAGTTATTTCTTAATTGTAAACCCTCCATGTTTTCTTCCAAAATTGCTATTTTGCGGAGGGATTATTAGGGGGAAGAGCAACATTTTGAGCCAAAATCAGGGACAGTTGAGAGGTCTGGCTATGCCTAATTCTGTAAAGCAATTTATTTGCATGTACCTCTGAACCTGTTAATGCAATAAATCTGGACAAGGCCAAATATATTGGGGGAACATATAAACAGTACTAAAAATTGCTCTTGTATAAACTTAGACAGTTGATAGAACAACAGGTCTTACTTTAGCATGCATTTTTCTGAAGGTTATGAAGTCTAAAACTCAGTGTGTCATTATTTAGTGACTTAATTCCTAAATGATTTGCCAGAAAACCACAAATGTTATGAGGAACAAACCAAAAATAAGAAGCAAATATCTATTCATTCTTTGAAAATCTGAACAGTTGGGAGGTATAGTTCAGCTGGGGCTGTCTTTAAGTTTGCCGCCCTTCCCCCTCACAAAATCATGGTCAAATGGAACCTCCCCCTGCAGCCATTCCAATTATCCATTACTTGGCTATTTCACTCCATTTACCATAAACACTAATGTGCATACTGATTTACTTCTATGATGATTTGGACTTCATTTGAAAGTTTTATTTTGCATTTTACAGCACAAACACTAAGACATCTGCTAAACAAACTTAGCATTAAAACTTCTCTGCCCTTAAAACTCACATTCATTGAAACAGCATTGAAACCCACATTCAAAGAAAATACATTTTACCAGTGGCAGATAAAGATTAATTCTGGGCTGTTTTCAAATTATAGGCCCCTTGCATATGAAACATACATGTGCTCTTTGATACACCTTCCTATTGTTTTGAACATTTTTCCAGTAAACTATGAAACAAAACGCATGCACCAATAATGACAAAACTGCCCAGTTCAGAACATTTCCATCATAAAAGTCTACTCAGACTTCTACAGTCCACCATTACCAGTGAATATGTACAATTCTACAGGCCACCATTATCAGTAAATATGCACAGTTCTACAGTCCACCATTATCAGTAAATATGCACAATATCTGAAGAAGTAAAAAAGTCATCTAAATAATTCCACATTAAATAAATCTGTAACTAATGAAGAGGTTACTGCTAGCAAACACCTTTATATTTCATGGTTTCATTGAAAAATAAAGTGTCTGATGCCCCTGAGGAATAAATTGCCTATATTACATTAAAATGATAAGCTAGTAATATTGCAATAGGAAATGGAAGGCAAACTGATAACAGGCTCATAGTTAGTATCTTAACTTTTTCAGTACGGCAGTATTCACCCCTTGTGGGAGTAGAACCAACAACCTTCTGCATCAAAACCAAGTACACAACCTGTTGTGCTATTAACAATGCAAGCTGACTTAGCATAAGCAGAACTAAACTTCTCTTCCCCTGCAGCTCTCAGCTCCTTGTAAAATCTACTTAATACTCAACTGCATCTCAACTTCGCACCACAAGAAATCTGGAAAAAGCCAAATTAATTGGGGGGAGGTCAAAAGTCCAAAAACCAGGGACACATTAAACATTGCTTGTATAATCTTGGAAAGTTGCTAGAATAAAATGCTGTGTTACCACCATAAATTTTACTGCCAAGGTCACTGTGCAAAAGAGTCAGAGCAACATACCACTATGCCATATCAGCTGCTTTGTGAAAGAAAAATGCTGTAACCCCCATACATTTTACTACCAGTGTCCCTGTGCAAAACAGTCAGAGCAACATACCACTAGCCAAATCACCTGCTTTGTGAAAGAAAAATGCTGTGTTACCACCATACATTTTACTGCCAAGGTCCCTGTGCAAAACAGTCAAAGCAACATACCACCACGCCAAATCAGCTGTTTTGTTTTCTCAAAACAGGTTTATTGTTTTAACATATAAGAGAAATATCATAACAACTTTATACAAGTAATTAAAAATAGGTATTATTATAATATTCAACAAAACAACTAAAGTATTTACAAAGACATCCACTACAATCAGATCAATTAATTAAACTAAAATACCATGCTATTGAAATTAAAATTTTTTAACAAATTTTGTAAATTATCCCATACAATAAAATAAGATGTTTTTCTATTTGTTCTAGTCCTAATTGTGTTTATTTCCATATGGCACACTATATTCATAACATTTTTAAATTCATTGAACGAAGGAGGTGTATCTGAAATCCAATTTCTAGTTATTATTTTCCTAGCCACTGCTAGAATAGACCATAACAAGGGAAGCTTAACCTTTTTAACACTTTGAGGTACAGGTGTGTTGAATAATATAAGAGATTTAGAAATAATGAAATTATCTGTAAAAGAGCCTGCAAAAATTCATTAATTGACTTCCAGTATTCTTTCAATTTTATACAGTCATAAAACATATGAGCCCAGTCAGCATTAATTTCTACATTACATCTCTTACATAGATTATCTTTATTATTTATTTTATTCATCATCAAAGGTGTATAAAAGATCTATGTAAAATTTCCATGTATAAAGTCTCCAGACAATGGAAGATGTAGTTCTATAAGCAGATTCCAATATATATTGTTTATCTTGTTGATTTGGTGGGTCCCCATTAATAGAAGTGAAATAATTCCAGTATGGAACTACACTGTTAAAAGTTTCTTGTCTGATAACTTTATGTATGTATGAAAGTTTACCTTTATCAGAAACTTTATGTTGTAAATTTAATATAAAGTAATCAATCAGTGTTGGAATAGATTATTTAACAGTTATAGACATTAAATCTATTTTATTAATGAGATGTTGTCTAAAGGTCTGAACCTCTAACCAGCAAGTTTCTCTTAGATCAAATTCTTGTTTTAAGAAATCTAGATTTTTAACTTTATTATCAGATATCAACTGATACCAGTACTTTAGATCATTATCTATAGCTAAATGAGTTCCTTCAGAAGTAGATGACAAAAGCATACCCTGAGTATACATTATAGGAAATACAATAAAATTCCATTCCCTATACTTAGGGTGCATGAATATAAAGTTACGATAACTAATAATAATATTTAATGGGTAACAAACCATATGTTTAGGTGTAATAGGTGAAGTACAAAATTCCTTTAGTAACCATAATATGGAGTTATTTACAATCATATTTTTATGTGTTAAGGAGATTTTCATGAAGTGTATACTAATTAGCTCCCAATAATCTTTCCATTTTGTGACATATGACTGATCTATTAATAAAGTAATAACTTTTACAATAGAAGAGATAGTATATAAATTAAAGTCTGGAAAAGAAATACCCCCTTGAGACCAGCTATTAGTATGTTTCTTTAATGTAATCCTAGGTCTATTAGGTGCCCATAAGAAATTTAACATTAGTGTGTTCAGTTTCTTGATAATTATTTTGTAGGTGGAAGTATTACTGATTGTATTAAGTATAAAATCTTGGGGAATATTATCATTTTAATAATTGTAAGTCTCTCCTCCATAGTAAAAACATATTATTCCAGGTATTAAAAAGATTTTGTATATTAAGAAAACAGGTATTATAATTATTATATATAATAGATTTAATATCTTTAGATAGTATTATACCTAAATAAGTTATCTGACCTGAATTGGGTACATATTTAGTAAAATCACTAATGAGAATATTTTTCGTGTATATATATAGGTAGTATTTTAGTTTTTCTTCATTGAATATTAAACCAGAAATACTTTTAAAATTCATCATGTTATCAAATAGAGACTGTATAGAAGAATTAGATCCTGCTGATGTAATTAGAATATCATCTGCAAAAGTTGAATTTTGGATGTTGTATTTTCATCTATTTCAAAACCCTCTATGTCAGTACTGTTTCTGATCAAATTAGCCCAAGGCTCCATTACTAAAGTGAATAATAGTGGAGAAAGTGGACATCCTTGTTTTGTACCTTTAAGAATGGGTATTTTTGTGAAACATATGTTCCTACCTTAATATAAGCCAACGTTCCTTTGTATAAATGTTCAATTAGATTTACAAATGCATCCGAGAAGTTTGTGCACTTCATTAAGGTAAACAGATAGTCCCAACTTACTGAATCAAATGCTGAACTTATATCAAGACTAATAAGTGTTAAATCTTTCTTTTCCTATTTGCAAAATCTATTAATGTTAAAGTTCTTCTTATATTATCAAAAGTATTTCTATTTACAATGAAGCCTGTCTGATCTATATCTATAATGCTGGGAATGATTGTCTTCAATCTATCAGCAAAGATATTCATAAACATTTTATAATCAACATTAAGTAATGAGATGGGCCAATATGAAGAACATCTAGTTGGATCTTTATTAGGTTTTAAAATTGGCGAAATAAATGTATATTGCCAAGATGGGGGGGGTTATTAACTCAGTTTGGGCCAAAATAAAAATCTTATGTATTAATGAATATGTATTTTTAGAAAGGATTTTATATATCTCTGGTATAATACCATCATTACCTGGTGCTTTGTTTGATTTAAGCTTATTTATTTGTGTAATAACTTCTGTATATGAAATACTCTTGTCCAATAGTTTAATATGTTGTTTATTAAGCTTTTTATTCATATTTGTGGTTATAAACTCCTTTATTTTATCTTTAGGTTCCATGTTAATATTATTATGGTTAATTTTGTGAAAGTGATTTCTAAATTCATCTGGTATTTCTGGTATACTAGAAACATTCTTCTTTTTCCTTAGAGAAAAGATTTCTTTGATATGGTTTTGTTTATTCAACCTTTTTGTTTTATTTTTAAGTCTATGTAAGTATTTGGGGCTTATTGAATAAGACAAAACTTGTATTTCTCTAAAGTTATTTTAACTTTATGAGTTAAAATTTCTTTGTATTTCTCATTTAGTTTGTTTATTTCTTCAATAACTTTCTTGTCCATAATATTTTCTTTATTATTATGTTTATAAGAGTCTAATTTACTTTGAATATCTAACAATTCCTTATCCCAAGATTTCCTTTTATTATTATACCATCTGATACTTTGTCCATATAGATATGATTTTAAGGCATCCCAAACATAAACAATGGAGACTTCAGGAGTGTTATTTATGTCTAAAAATGTTTTACTTCTGAAAGTATATATTCTTTATAGTCTTTAGTTGAGTTAAGTATGCTGGTATCCTTTTGATCTGAACATTATGAGTATTTTTATCATGAATTCAAAAACAATTGAATTATGATCAGATATAGGACATGAAATGATTTTGGAATTAATTAAATCTGTTACCATCTGGTTAGAAATAAAGACCCTATCTATTTTTGAATAAGTTTTGTATCTGTTAGAAAAAGGTGTATGGTAATGATTTTGAATCTATCTGATTATTAATATCATTCAAATGATAAGAATTAGCAAAATCCTTTAAATGTTTTGCATTAGATGTAATTCTTCTCTTTCCTATAGTGGTAGTATCACTTTCATGTAGTATACAATTAAAGTCATCAGCTAAAATAATATCTCCTATAGAGAATGATATGATCTTATCAAGATGATGTTTCACTGTATTAATACCAATTCCAGGTATCCAATATACATTAATTAAAGTGTAAGTCTTCCCATTAATTTGTATTGTAACCATACAAAACATTCCTTTGTCATCCTGATAAGACTTAATGGTTTTAGGAATGGGCATACTTTTATTCCATAAAATAGCCACTCCTCTTTTTTCTGAGTGTGCTCTGAACTAACCAATACTGTATATTTGTTTGTGGCTAGTTTATCAATATCTTTTTTCAAGAGATGGGTTTCTTGTAGGAAGTCTAAGTTGGCCTTATGTAAATTAATGTATCTTATTAGGCTTGCCCTTTTACATGGATTATTCAATCCATTAATGTTTAAAGAAATTCCTTTTAAAGATGTCATTTGGCATTTTTAAAACGTAAGAATCTTATGATCAAAATAACAAATAACAAGATAAGTAATGTTACATATCCTCCTTTAGGTGTACCTTTAAATATAACTGTATTTATTGAATCTCTTATGGGATTTCGTATAGGATTCAATTTTGTTTGTAGTGACAATAAATGTACAAAATATATTGTGGATGTCAAAACTATATACAAATAACAATGAACAAGTGAAAATAATGTAAGGATTAAACCTTGCATCCAGCCTGGAGTTATAAACTCCAACTTAGAGTAGTATTTACCACTCAAGTTAACCCCTACCCTAAGCAGCAGTACGTCAGCTACCACCTTATCAATTTAATACTAGTTATATTTAACTGAAGTTAACAGTTTTCAATTCAATTATCTAGCAAGACAAGACTACACATTTGGTAAAACAGCATCATATAAACTAAAATAAACCTTTTTTTTTTTTTTTTAAAACTGTTCATACTACTATATACATCCATGTAATATAAAACACTTGTATTCAAATAGCATTCAAATAATCTTGATGTTAGAAATCAAGAGGAGAGAAAAATAAGTTCTAACATTCATTTAAATCAAAAACTTTGGCTAATATGATTCAGACATTACATATATTAGGATGCATCTATTTTCTGTCATGTAAATACAGTTAACAGCTTCCAAAAACCTTGAATTGCTTCTATATGAGCATTTACTCAAACTCATTATTGCCAATAGAATAAAATATTGTATTCATAGAAATTGTTATAAATCATACTTCATAGTTAAGCAGATTCTCAGAAACATTTATATACATATCTACATACACACATACACACACACACACACACACACACACACACACATATATATATATATATATACATACATACACACATACACACACATATACATATATATACATACATATATATATATATATATATATATACACACACACGTATACACACACTCACACTCACACACAGCCACACATACACACATATACACACACACATACACACACACACACACACACACACACACACACATACACACAAACACACACACACACACACACACACACACATACATATATATATATATATATATATATATATATATATATATCTGATCTCACTGAGTTGTATCTTTACTGAGCACCATCTTACATTGCTGTCCCTTCAATAAATATGTCTGCTTTATACAAAATAATGCACAGCAAACACATTTTAGTAACCATATTTTACAAACATGCTATACTACTGCTTTAAAATATATCACATGACAATTTCTTCCAGTATAGAGTTATAAAATTATTTATGCTTGTCAATCAGATGAATTAAATGAGTTATAGTAATGTATATGTTTGGGACATAGTTTTTTAACACATATTATTAATCTGCTATTCCTGTATCTGTGATGTGTCAGTGTGATATCTAGTCAAAAGGTGAGACCAGCTGCTTTCAGCTTCTCTGTGAGAATTCTGAGAGTTGAAGCTTTTGAAGTAGCTCATGGACACTGTGCATGAGACAGCCCACATCCCAGATTGTCTCTCTTAACATTTTGGCGGGAAACCTATTAAAAACTAGTGACAAACATTCATTTAGCAGTGTAAATGCATCTAAACATGACAAAACCTTCACAATGCATTCTACAGTTTATTACAGACTCTATGTAAGTGAAATCAAGCCCAAAATTATTAATAAGTAACAAAACTCAACATTTTGTCCCAACTCAACTCCTATGCAAATCTTATTATTTACTGTGTCTATATGATCAAAAGTATTTCTATATATTAATAAAGAAAAGAAAAAGAGAGTAGAAAGTAAAAGGGTGTAAGGCAGAAATAAAAAAATGTAAAGAAAGCTATAAGAAGTATATACAATAGAATATTACTTACTGTTTATATTAATAGAGTTAAAATAAAACATATTATTTACTATTATTTAGTTCTAATTATTATTAGTTAAAGCATGACAGATTATTTACAAACAAGCATAAGCAGTGTAATCAAGAAAGTATAATTAGGTAGTGTCATTCCTGTATCTGTGATGTGTCAGTGTGATATCTAGGTCAAAGGTGAGACTAGCTGCTTTCAGCTTCTCTGTGAGAATTCTGAGAGTTGAAGCTTTTGAAGTAGCTCATGGACACTGTGCATGAGACAGCCCACATCCCAGATTGTCTCTCTTAACATTTTGGCGAAACTTATTAAAACTAGTGACAAACATTCATTTAGCAGTGTAAATGCATCTAAACATGACAAAACCTTCACAATGCATTCTACAGGTTATTACAGACTCTATGCAAGTGAAATCAAGCCCAAAATTATTAATAAGTAACAAAACTCAACATTTTGTCCCAACTCAACTCCTATGCAAATCTTATTATTTACTGTGTCTATATGATCAAAAGCATTTCTATATATTAATAAAGAAAAGAAAAGAGAGTAGAAAGTAAAAGGGTGTAAGGCAGAAATAAAAAAAATGTAAGAGAAAGCTATAAGAAGTATATACAATAGAATATTACTTACTGTTTATATTAATAGAGTTAAAAATAAAACATATTATTTACTATTATTTAGTTCTAATTATTATTAGTTAAAGCATGACAGATTATTTACAAACAAGCATAAGCAGTGTAATCAAGAAAGTATAATTAGGAATAGCATTTGAAGAACATATAAACTTTTTACAAGGAATAAATATGTTATTATTCTATTAATCATATTTTCATTACTCTTCTCTCCTGCCCTCCCCACCCTTTACCCACTACATAATCTAAATAGAATGTCATTGTTTAAACAAAGAAAAGAAGAAAAGATAAAGGAAAAAAATGTATCAAATTACTGACCTTATTTTTCCTCTTCAGAAAGAGAAACAAGTTAAATCACAGCTTGCCATTAAATCTCCAGATATTTTGACTAGTTATGAAACCAAACATTTCTTTGCACACAGAGAATAACTTTGATTAAATCTTTTCAAAATATTTGTTGCTTCTTGGAAATGCAGGAACTATATTTAAAAGATTAATAATAAAATAAAATGATGAGAGAGAAAAAAAACATAGTACAAATCATTTGTTTTTAGTCTCTTCTTCTTCTCTGAAGTCTTCCACGAAGTTTCAGTTGCCAGTCTCTTTAACGAAGGACTAGCCCATTCCATTTCTTCTATTTTTCCAAAATCTTATTTTTTGATAAACAGTAAAGCAGAGTCTAAGTCATCGAAAATTTTAGGACCATCAGGAAGGAAGATTTTAAGCTTGGCAGGAAACAGAAGGTATGTTTTAAACTGTGCTTTTTAAGCTCCCTTATTAGTGGCAGAAAAACTTTTCTTTTAGCTAATACCATGGAAGAATAGTCATTGTCAAAACGCACAGTTGTTTCATTAATCTTAACAGGAGCTTTAGCCCAAGCAGATTTAAGAACCATCTCTTTATCAAAGATGATAGAAATCTAACTATAACTGATCTAGGATAGTTTTTGTTAGAGTTAGTATTAGCTATAGATCTATGTGCTCTTCGATACCAAAATAGAATGCTTCTGGTAAATCTAAAGTTTTAGGGAGCCATGTTGTTAAAAAGAAGTAATATTGTTACCTTCAATATTTTCTGGCAGTCCAAAAATCCTAATGTTATTGCGCCTAGATCTATTTTCCAGGTCATCCAGCTTTGTTTGTAAATGTGTATTTTGTTTCAGCAGAAACTCAATGTTGATTTCCTCTTCTTGTATTCTATTTTCCATGTCATTCACAGCTTCTTCTATGCCTGTCATCTGGATCTTCTGTTGTTGCAGGTCCATATGTAACAAGTCTATTTGTTTTGTAGTTTTTCTATGAAAGTGTCTATTTTAGTATCCATTTTATCCATCTTAGCAGTAAGTTGCTGGACTATAATTATCAGAGACTGAAGTTCTTTCTTGATGCTGGAGTCTTGAGAATTTGTCTTACTGGAACTCATTTCAGACTGATAAACTGACAGGAAAATTTCCAAAGTAATTTCTGACAGGAATATTATTAAGATTTCCTTTCTTTTTTAGATATAGTTCAAGAACTATATAAAACAAACATATTTAGAAAGAAAATTACTTCAAAAATTAATTTTTAAGTAATTAATTCCTGTCAATGTAATGAAATTGGTGGAGCTGAAGAAATCTGCTGCTATCCTGTGTTCATCCTTGGCCCAAATCAGCTGTTTTGTGAAAGAGCGGAAGACTGAAACTTAAATGGCTATCATTTAATGAATTCAGTTCTCACCATAGCTGTCAACCTCTTAGCACAAAACACCTGGACAAACCCAGTAATGAGGGAATACAGCTCTCAAACATATTCAGTGAATTCAGTTCTTGCCATAGTTGTCAACCTTAGCACAAAAAACCTGGACAAAGCCAATAATGGGGTAATACAGTCCCAAAAATAAGAACAAATTTCAAATATTCATCTTATAAACTTAGAAAATTGCTAGAATAAAAGGTTGTGTTAGAATAAAAGGTTGTGTTACTATGTATTTTCTGAAGAATATGAAGTCTGAAATTCAAATGCCTGTCAATTTTACTTCTGACAGAACAAAACTAATTTTCAGCAGAGGCCCAGGGAGAAATACTGCAGACACATGTCTTTGTAAAATGGCAGGACACCATAGCAAATCCACACAAACACAAGGATGAGATGCAGACTACACACAGAAGGCACCCCAGCCAAGAAGCAAACCAGAAAACCTATGGCTGTGAGGCAACAATGCTACCACTGCACCATCAAATATCAAGCATTGCAACATTTAGAAGCCACAGGTATTATGAGGAACAGATCAAATCAAATATGTGGCAAAAATCTGCAATTTTTTTAAACACACACACACACACACACACACACACACACACACTACCTGGAGCGACACCATCCCTTCAGACTCCATAGCGACACACTCCAAATCCCTTCAGTACATGGCAACACTCCAAATCCCTCCCTTCAGTACATGTAGATACTCCAAATCCCCTCCCTTCAGTACATGTAGATCCCTTGATTAAATTCAAATCCCTTCAGACTTCCCTACCTGGAGTGACACCATCCCTTCAGACTCCATAGCGACACACTCCAAATCCCTTCAGTACATGGCGACACTCCAAATCCCTTCCCTTCAGTACATGTAGATACTCAAATCTCTTCACTTCGGTACATGTAGATCCCTTGATTAAATCCAAATCCCTTCAGACTCCCCGCGCATTACATCCACCACACGAGATCCTCCGACGAGACTCCTGGAGCACATCCAACATCCATCACGCGAGATCCGAGACTCCAGCTCTGCCTGCCGATGTTGCAGTCCGGGTCCGATCTGTTTCCAGCGACAGTCTATGCAGTTAAAACTGCATAGACTTCTGGGATCTCTGCTGTTACATGTTTCCCAGTCTGGGATCTCTGCTGTTACATGTTTCCCAGTCCGGACTGCTGTTGAGACAGTCTGCGCATGCTCCAGACCGTCTCAGCAGCAGTCCGGACTAGTGCGCATGCACGAAAGTCCGTTTTTTTTTTTTATTTTTTTTATCCGTGAATTTTAAATTGTTTTATTTCTTTACTTTTTATTTCTCTACTTTTCTTTACAGCTGTGGGGGCTGCAGTCCGGCAGTCCAATAGCACGGGCCACCCCTGGTGAGAGGTATGTGTGTGGGATTTCAGAGTGAGAGGTGTGTGTGTGTGGGATTTCAGAGTGAGAGGTGTGTGTGTGCGTGAGATTTCTTTTTTACTTTTTTTACTTTTTTGCAGCCGTTCAGTGTTGTAAGCATTTTCTTTTTGCTGGTAAGACACAGCTGTTGGGACATATGCATTGCATTGTGTACAACAGCATATTTTCTTGTGGACGTAATGTAAAGAGTTCAGTGTCTTGTGAAAAAGAAAAAAAAAAATGTACCAAACATTTTTGACATTTTATGTCTGTACTATTTTGTTTGCATTATTAGATCTGGGGGTATTAAGGTAAAATTTATATGTGTTTTAGAAGAGTTTAATAACTTGTTAATGTCACTGAATTGTTAGTGAAAGGTGTGTTCATATGATGTACAATTTTAGTATGGGCTTGGTTTACTTTGACAAGCCTTTATGTTGATAAAACAGCATGTGACATGCATTGTTGGTTTAAGCTGCATTGCCATTAATTATTTATTTTGCATTGCAGAGTACTTTGTGTTTCTTTAGTGATAAATGATGCTGTGTTTCTGGCATGCTGTTACTGTACAAGGCTTCCTAGATATCTTAAGCTGAAAGAAATAATGAGAGGTGTAGTTTTTGATGAATAAAGTTACTTCTGAGTCTCTCCAGTCCATTGTAAACAGTAGATCCATCTGTGGCTTGGGATAGCTGCATGGAGGGGACAATAAGTTAATGATGGTTATACAATTGTACAACTCCTGCAGAAGAATAGATCAAAACTGAAAAAAATAAAGCATGGCACAAAATTATAGCTTGTCACTGGAATGCATATTTGTAGATTGTGAGACACCGAGACTTGATATCCCTCATTTTGGGGGTCCACCTCTAGTAAGAAGAATCTGCTGTTTGTGGGAGTATTCTAAAAAAGCAGAGTTAACGGGAAGGTTACATCCTCCTCAGTATGCCTGCAGTGAATGTATTTCTTTGTAGTCTAATTCCTCTACTAATGGCGGCATGAGCAGTTGTGTCACTACAAGAATCATCTATGCCCCTCTGTCTGCATGTATACCATCCCATTCCTATTCACAAGGGCTACCATCACTGCCTTTGCTGGCCATACCCATCCATGTATTCAGTGCACTGTCTTACAATGTCCTGATGAGCCTCTGTTCTCTAGCCAGTGCTTTGTCATTAGAGCAGTGAATGGGAACTTCATGTTAGAGCATGATTTTCAAAAAGAATAGTTAGAAAGTGCTGCAGCTGTGGTAAAAATGGTAATTCACTTAAAGTATTACTTTTGATATCAAAGCCACACAATATTAACAAATATATAAATCACTGGAAACCACAGATATAGTTTCTTTGAGGATGTTGGTGTGTTAGTTTTGTATCTTCTCTACATAGGAGTAACATAGAGGTGTCTTAGCAGAAGGTAACGTTTTACATCATGAAGGTATTTTGTCACTGCTGTCAGGTGCTGTTATATAGGAAGTGTAGATGCCCAGACTGTCACTTGGTTCTTTTTCTTTCTTCTTTTTTTTTTTTTGCATTCCCTTTTACAGTGATGTTT
>NC_056746.1:1086075802-1086125802 GCF_019279795.1 Protopterus annectens | reverse complement strand
CATGACCAATGAAATATTCTGCAATCACCACTCTGTCACTCTTGGGTACAGTCATCACCACATCATCCAACTGACTTCACATTTCTCTTTCTCATCCATTGCACAACCAAATTGCGTAGAATATGCACTAACAACAGTCATCATTACACCATCAGTTTCCAGCTTCATAAACATCACTCTATCAGACACTCATTTCATCCTCCAAAAACACTGTTGGTATACTGTTCTTTCAGGATAACCCCTACCCCCTTTCTTCTCCCATCCACACCATGATAGCACAATTGTGACCTGCCTCCCATACACCTAGCCGTACTGCTCTTCCATCTGGTCTCTTGCACACACAATATATCAACCTCCCCTGGCCATCATATCAGCTAGCTCTGTCCCTATACCAGTCATACTGCCAACATTAAAAGTTCTTACCCTCACTGCCACACTCCTAGCCTTTCTCCTCTCTTCCTGCCATATGAGTGTTTTACATCCTCCAGGATATGCCTGCCAATGCAAAGGCTACTGTGCTATGAATGACTCAAGTGTGTTACAGAAATATTAAGACAGTGTCACTAATTTTGTCCCATTTCCCCCATGTATGTGTGGCGTCCTACAGATTTCCTACTCTAAAGGATTGAGAAGGATGAATGGGCAGCAAGAGTGTGAATACAGTGTGCCATACTGACATAGAACAGAAATGTATATCAGGTATTACCTGTGCACATGTCAGTATGAGTAGGTGTATCTGGCCGCCTCATAACAACAGACATGGGATGCAAAATGTCAGTTAATTAAACTGTACATGCTGTACACATGTGTAATCTTAGTTGCTGTGCATCCAACAGAGTGACATTTCTATAGCTACTGGTTGCTGCATTGCCCTGACACACCCATGGGTACTACAATAAGCATGATTATCAGTTTAAAATTGGAGAGGTGCCCAAATGTGTTATTACTTTGTTTCCATGCCTACTACAAACAGCTATATGAACACCTATATAGCTGTATGGACTCAGCAATACCTTACTTGTAAAACCTGACTCCACCAAAGTAGATTAATCCCCTTAGCTGGATGGCAGCAATACACAAACCACAGACTTGGTCCCTATATTGGCTATACAGGGCAAAGTAGGAGCAGGCACCAACCTGGCATCAAGTCAGCTGTTGTCTGAACAAGCATATAAGATCACAGGTGGATTACTGTAAGGCTAACTATGAGTACAAATTGGACACATCCACCAAGGCCAATCACAAGGCCATCTTCCCATATGTCTGCAGTCTCAGAGGCACAAACCAACCCGACCTGTAATGGTGGTCAATCAGACTACATACACACACAACATAGGTATAGCCAACCTGCCAACCTGCTGCAGATAGGGTTAGGGCAAACATCACCCCCCCCCCGGCTCAGCATTACTATAGGTGGATATGCACAGCACCTGCACCTCTCCCTTCATCACCAGTGAGTAGGTACATATTGCCTACTGAAAGGCAACAAGCATAAGTACCCATGGGACATGATAACATCCCTGCCTGCATCCTACATGTCCCCAGCTCCATTACACGCTGTAGTCACACCAAGCCTCGGCACCATCCACACCCCATCTGCATGGAAGATAGCCAATGTCATCCATCTACACAGACCTGAATGAGGAATAGAGGATTATGGCATTAACTAGCCCTCACTGGTGGGAATCTGACACATCAGGACCAGGAGTGCAATGCAAGCTTTTATTGTGCTGATAGACTACAGGGGTATGGTATGGTTGTGAGTGGTGGCTACTGGTATTCAATGTATATGTGCAGGTTCTGTCCATACTGTTGCCAAATGTATGAGGTCCTGTGATGTGTTTCCCTGTTTATGTCTTCCAGGTGCAATGTCGCATGAGAGAAGGGCAACATTTTCGGTGGCTGAGACAACCATTATCATCGAAGCCATACTACAGCACCATGCATTAATATTCGGCCAAAGCCAGCAACATCTGCGGGAGAGGACCACCCTGTGGGATGACCTTGTCCACAGGGTAAACGATGTCGGCCTGCACACACATACATAAGAGTAGGTCCGGCATCGTGCAACCGACCTCATACACCATGCCTGGGAAAGGTCTGCTGCCGCAGCCAGGGACTGCACAGCCACAGGTGGGGGCCCAGCCATGCAGTCCCCACTGACAACCACAGAGGAGCTCCTCACCAATCTTGGGGCACCCATCCCAGTACAACATCAGGGTACAGACCCCAACATGCTGGAGGTGCGTGGCACCCAGGCAATGGACAAGGAGCGTGCAGGTAAGGCCCCAGTAGAGATTACTAGACTAGTGTAGCAGACATATTTGTATCTGTAGAGTATTTACGTACATGTGTCAGGTCAGATTGCAGTTGTGGATGGGGTTTTCTAATGTACAGACATTCACATCTATGGTGAAGAACAGCAAATTGTGTAGTATTGGGGGTTATACTGTAAATGTGCAGAAATGCTGCATCCATCCTGTACCAATGCCACAAGTGAATCTGCTGACAATACCTTTCTTCCACAACTACCTAGGTCCCTCTGGTCTGCATGTGAGACAACAGCCTGAAGCTGGTGAGTATGGAATTGTTCTGTTGTGGTTTGCCAATACCCCAGGCATGTGAAGGGCATGCAGTTTACCATGCACACAACTGTCAGTCGTAGCCGTATTGCTTTATGTGCATGTTCACTTGTGGTGGGGTTAAGTGCATTGCATCACAGTGGTCAACATAGAGGCCTAGCTGAAGAGAATGTAACATTCCTGTAGCATACCTCACAACCTGTCAGTGCAAGACTTCTGGACAGAGACCAGCAAAATGTGGGGACAAATGGCCTAAGGTAGGGACATGTGTGAAACATTACTGTTATACAGTGGATATAAAGAGTGTACACACCCCTGTTAAGATGCCAGGTGTCTGTGATATATACAAATTGGGACCACAATATGTCAGTCCACACCTTTTCCAATCTTTAATGTGACCCATAACATGAAACATTTACTTGTAAAACCAACCAATCTGTTGGGCACCAAATGTGGAGTATACACAATAAGTTGGATGCATATGTGTGCACACCCTTCAGATGTTTTATTGCAGCAGCTTGTGATTTACTGACAGCATTCAGTCTGCTTGGGTACACACCTGCCATCAAGTAAAGGCACTCTGAGTAACACCAAACAACAGTCTGCTGTCCAAGTAGGATATTCATGACAATTGTTCAGTTGCCTGCAACAGCCATGGCTTGCAGACAGCTTACAAAGCAGCAAAGGGATCTCATATTTGAAAGGTATCACTCAGGAGTAGGGTACAACAACATTACCACAGCATTGCATATACCATGGAACACAGTGGAGACAGTCATCAAAAGGTGTATTGAATATGGGACAACAGTGCTGTTGAAAAGAACCTAACATCCCTCCAAAACTGATGAAAAGACATGTCCAAACCTGGTCAGGGAGGTTCCCAGGAGACATGCAGCAACATTTAGGGTGTTGCAGGAATCTCTTGCAAGTACTGGTGTTGTGTACTACATGTGAGAACAATCTCCCATATTCTGCATAAGTCTGGCCTATGGGGTATGATCAGAAGATGGAAGCATTTCCCCACACCAAAAAACATCCAAGGGTGGCTACAAGTTGCAATACAGCACATCAAGTCTCCCAAAGGCATGTGTGAAAATGTGTTATGGTGTAATGATACTATGGATTGACCTCACAGCCAGAATACTAAAAGGTACGTGTGGTGCACAAGCAACACCTCTCTTCACCTGAAGACCACCAGCCCCATGGTGAATCACACTGGTGGCATTGGCCTGCTGTGGGGATGCTGTTTTAAAGCTGGAACTGGGCCCATAGTCACGGTGGTGGGAACTCTGAACAATTCAAAATAACACTCACATCTGGCCTACATCCATCAGGTGTCTGTAAGAACGCTGAAGATGGGGAGGGGTGTCAGCCTTCAACAGGACAAAGACCCAAAGCATACATCTAAAGCTACCTAAGAATGGATCCACCTGAACACACTCATGGTTACTGATTGGCCCAGCCAGAACCTAGACCTAAACCCAACAGCAAAACCCCAGTGTGAACTGAGGAGGGCTGTGCACATGAGCTGCCCTTGCAATCTGACAGAATAGGGGGACCTTTGCAAGGATGAGTGGCCAAATAATGCCAAGTCAAGATGCGCCATGCAGATAGACACCTTTCCCAGAAGAGTGAATGCTGTAAGTCACTTACAAGGTGCTTCAACAAAGTATCATTTTAAGGGTGTGCACACTTAAGCAACCATCATATTGTACATATTTCAGTCATTATATTTTACACGTAACACATTTGTTTGTTTATCGATTGGATTGCACAGGTCATATATCACATGAAAGGTGGGTAATATATTTGAATGCATGATTGCAGTAGCATCTTATATATATTACAAGAACATGGCACGTTAACAGGATTGTGTACACTTATCATATCCACTGCAAGCTTAGAAGGTTTGTGGTGTAACAGGAATTGTGTGACCATGCATTTACCGCCGGTTTGGAGGACTGAAACTTAAATGTATGTCATTAATCAGTGACATCACTCCTCAGATCATCCCAGTTATATATCAAACAAACACAGGGGTTATGAGAAACAGAGAAAACATATGAGCCAGACATCTACACATCCTGCGAGGATCTTTACAGTTGTGAGGTATGTTCAGTAGTACTTGCCACTGTACTATACAGGTGAACAGCAATGATGTGTACATGGGTGCAGTCTATGCTGGGGAAGGGCCATCACCTACTAACACTACTCACGTATCCCAGAGCTCTATATTGTTAGTTACATGTAGTAAAACTGGCTGCAATTCATAATGTTGAGGGCCGTGTGTCATGAAAGTCTTCATTTGGGTAATGTAAGGTCTGTGTAACAGATTTGAGCCACCTCACCTGTAAGTGTGTGTGTGTGTGTGTGTGTGTGTGTGTGTGTGTGTGTGTGTGTGTGTGTGTGTGTGTGTGTGTGTGTGTGTGCATATGTGTGTGTGTGTACCAGCCAACCTCAAAGTGCAGGTATTAATGTACATATGTTGTCTTCCCCTCATGGGTGGCGATGGGGATTGGGGTCCCTCCCATTTGGAAACTGATGTCATTGTCTCTGCAGACTCTGACAATGATGATAGGAATACTGAGGTACAGATGTGGGTTTTCAGGGGCTGAATCTGTGCCATTGGTTGGCATCCCACTCTTGTCCACACAATCCCTGCACATAGTGACAATGCCCACACATACCCTGTCACCAGTGGCCACAGATGATAGACAGTTGGCAGGTGGTGGCATGGAACAGGCTAGTGAGGTGACTATGGCAGGTGTGAGTGGAGACAATGGCCGTAGCCAGAGTGTAGGTGAGGTCCCACACAGGCGGATGGATAGTGTCGCTCACAGGAGGGCTGCTGTTCATCAAGCCACTGTCGCAAGTGCCACAGCAGGTGTCACCAGATGCATGTTTTAGGCTGTCTTGGATGCACAGGCATGTAGTGAATGTCACACCAGACAAATATTCAGGGTGGTGGATGCAACTCTTCCTGATTTATGTGGTGACATACATGACCTTGTTGAGCCCACATGTCAAAATAATGAGGTCATGAATAGACGGTGGGGTGAGACCTTGGAAATCCTCGACCATGGCATGTCTGTGCTAGAGTGTGTGGTGGGAGATGGGCATCAGCCATGTGGATGCAGGTTAACACCAACAACAGCCAAGAGTCTATGGGGCCATGCACCTTCACACTCCCATAGTGACAGTGACACAAGCACTACCAAAGGGGAGGTTGCTGTCCACATCACACTGGAATAGGCCATGGGCACATGGTCTGACTGGTCCCATCAGGGGCACTGCTCCAGCAGACAGCAGTCACCATCAGGAAGCAGTACTGAATCTGGCCTTGTGCCTGGTGGTGTCAGTGATACCCCTGGCAGGAGCAGCTCCCATGTCCGTGGTTGGAGACGGTGAACTGGACACCCTGCCATGTACGGTCCTCAGCTGTCCAACATACCCTAGTGTAGGGCAGCCACATAGCATGACTGTGTGCATACATACATACACACATCTGTATCACAGACAGGTCACCTCCAGACACACAACACCTCTGCACAGCCCATCTATTGGATACCCCTCCAAACACACACACATGATGTCAGCCATATGGCCCAGCCTAAGCCTCTGGCAAACCCAAACCACATCCTGTGCATATGATGATACCTCTGCCACATCCCTGTCATCCATAACATCGATGCAGGGACATGCTAATATGGGTATGACGCACAGGATGAATATAGTATAGTGTAGCTATGTAATACTATGTAAAGTGCTGTCTGCTTGCATTTGTTATGAATACACATACAGGTGTATGTACCTTATTAGCCAGTATGCATTATTGCTGTTAGCACCACTGACCGAATGTAGTCTGACATGCTGTATTCTGTTTGTGTTCCAGGTGTCTGTGTGTCTGCAGGCTGTGGCTCTGCAAACATTACCAAGAGGGAGTATGGCAGAGTGGGAATACACTGACCATGTCATAGGCAAGGTACAGCTTTATATGTACATGTACATGTACCAGGTGTGTATGCATGCAACAGTGTGTGAGGGACACTGTTGTCACACAGTGTGACCTTGCATACATACCCTTTGTCACAGACAGGTAACCTTCAAACATGTCACCTCAGTGTTATGTAGTACCACAGGCTCATAAATACAGAACAGGTTACTGCAGTACTGTTGGCAGGTCCCTCACAAGCATAGCCATTACATTAACTGCAACAGATTCACCTGTCAACACCTGTTGACCCTGCCATTTCTTTCCTATACACTCAACCCTGATGCAGTTGATGAGGGCATGCATGATACTGTGTATGACAGGTTCGTGGTATGAGTTCACCGGGTGGAACAGGGAGACAAAATGGTATATCCTTTGCATACACACAGTAAGGACTGATACAGGGGATGTGCATACAGTAACACAAACACAGTTGGCAATAGACAGATTAGTAAACCTACATTTCCACTTTGATGTACTGTAGTACTACATACACATGACATGCCCCACATAGATTATATGCATGGGACATAACACACTACCTCTTACAACACGTAATGTTCTGAATGCCTTCATGGATGGTGGGATAACCCACCAGAAATAGCATGTGGAGTCATGTATTGCTCCTACAAGACTGGACAAGTGGTAGTGTAGCATACATTGTATCAGCATGATGTTTCAGTCAAGTATGATACCTGATGCTGGCATGTTTGTCAATACACTCACTGTGACCTATTTAGCAACAATATCACATACATGGGCATTAAGGGACACAGACCATATACAGGTTGCAAACATCTGGATATTCCATAGACATCTGTACAGAGGACTGGTATGGCCTGCACAATGGTTTAACATGCTGCATGTGAGGCAGATGCTGCTATAATGCTATATAAAGTAATGCCATCGGAAGGTGGTAAACAGGCATGGATGGTAAACACATCAAAATGGTATCAGCCAAACAGGATATGATCATCACGCAAACACACACACACACACACACACATACACACACACACACACACACACACACACACACACACACACACACACACACACACACACACACACACACACACACACACACATGCACACACTTGCCAGTATTAGGATTAGAACCTCTACCTATCTAGTTATTACTACTATAGTGTTACACAGTTATCAGATGCACTACGGAGCTTACATAACTTTACCTAGTCCCAAGGTACTTGTAAGGTGAATGACATCAGCAGGCCTAGTAAAGTAGGATGACAGGAAATTTACAGGGTGGTACACAAATCAAAATGGTATAACCCACACATTATATGATTTTCACACAAACACACACACACACACACACAAACAGTTGCCAGTATTGAGATTAGAACCCCTGCCTATCTAGTTATTTCTACTACAGTGTTACACAGTTATCCTGTACCATGGAGCTTACATGATTTTACCTCGTCCTAAGGTACTTCTAAGGTGAATGATATCAGCAGGCCTAGTAAAATAGGCTGATGGCAAGTTCACAGGGTAGTACACAACTCAAAATGGTTTCTCTCTCTCACACACGCACACACACACACACACACACACACACACACACACACACACACACACACACACACACACACACACTCACTTACCAGTATTGAGATTAGAGCCCCTGCCTATTTATTTCTATCTACTTATTTGTACTATAGTGTTACGCAGTTATCACACATGCTTCAGAGCTTAGAAACCCTGCCTATCTACTTATTTTTATCTACTTATTTGTACTACAGTGTTACGCAGTAATTGCATGCACCACAGAGCTTACAGGGCTGACATCTGGCCAAAAGTGCTGATAACTGCACAACTGAGGTAAACTATTACATGTGCCAGAAAGTCTGCCTTCAGTTTTCCCCTTAGATCTTGCTAGTTCTTCCTCTCTTGCACTTCAAATAGCCTAATAGCTTTACACTTCAATGGGTTTTTGTATCAATTATTCTAGCACACCTGAGAGCCATTGGCAGTAGTCGTTCCTCACAAAATTAGCTCCAGTACTTAGTAGTTATGACCACACCTCCTGGCATGATTAAAGTGAAGTTTTCTGTGCTTTTTCCCATTAACCTGGTGCACTTGGGTATTCTGAGGCACTGTTGCAACTGCCAACTGCCTCATGTACACAGACAACCCTCTCCTCTAAACACCCACCACTCAGACTTGTGAGAGATACCCATATATCACCAGACTGGAAGATATGCACTCTCCAGTAAGGTTGGTCAAGAGGAGAAGGGTCAACACCTGCACCATACCACATGGAACGCATACCCATCCAGAACACCCACTATCACAGCTCTGACATACAAACAAAAACCACGCACCTTCACAGAGGCATTCAATAAACATTTACCTAAACAGCAGAGACCACCAAGACAGACACCCACTCAACCACCACAACACAGTGCAAACCACAGGACACATATCTCACCTACATTGTGTGCCCCTCAACCTAAGCCCCTAAGGCTAACCACCTTGTTCAATGCAGTAATCATAGGTGACTCAATAGTAAGGCACATAGATGTCCCACAAACTAGGTTGAACATGCAGAAGGTAACAGTCAGCTGTCTATCAGGTGCCAAAATCCAACACATAACACTCCCAGTCAGGTCACTCCACAACAACTACAAGTATCACTCTGTCATTGTCCATGTGGGTGTGAATGACCTGAGAGGCACCTCCATGGACTATATGAAAAGAGACATGGTGGAACTCTCAGATTATGTGGGGCCAGGCAAGTATGACAGTATCCCTGAGCAGTATGCTACTGCCACCCAGAATGATACAGCAGTACAAACAACAAATGATTGACTTCAACAATTGGCTTAAGTTTCTGGTGTCATTTTCAGGGGATCCAGTATCTGTCTGCTTGGGATGACATGATTGACAGACTGCAATGGCTTGCCAGAGAAGACCTGCATCAGTCAACCCTGTGTTTCCAGGTACTGGCTAAGTGTCTTGCCAACCCTATAGTGCCTTTTTAGTCAATGTTCCAAATGAAATTACCGCTGTAACAGCTATACATAAATGCATTCTGAGGGTCATACTGCTCAACACTAGACATCTACATCTTGAGATGCAGTCACTCAAAGCACTCCTCAAAATGGAAAACATTGGCATTTGTGCTGTAACAGAGACCTGGTTTACAACAGCAGACAGCACCCCTGCACTACCAGGCTATAACTCATTCCACACCTGTCAGCCCCAAATCATGGACCACAGCTCCAAAGGTGGCAGTGTCTCCATATTCATAAAGGATATGCACACCTCTAGACTAGTATCCCAGCATAATGCAGCTGAGATACTTCAGGTACAAGTGACATTGGGTAATAGTACAATCCAGGTCATAGCCTGTTATAGGTCCCCATCCATGTCCCTAGACTCTCAATCCACATTCCTCAACACCCTGGACTCTATCAAGGTCCAACCCAACACTCTCATACTAGGAGACTTCAACTACCCCTCCATCAACTGGGAAAGATACTCAAGCACCAATACACTGGCCCAACGCTTCCTGGAATTCATCAGTTCCAATGCCCTGGACCAGCTCATTCTAACACCCAGTAGAGGAAACAACATCCTTGACCTGTGTTGATTACTAACATATGGGACTGCTGCTTGACAACAGTAGTCAATCCCTACCTGGTCAGATCCAACATGGAGTAATCACCATGGAAATCCACATCTCACCCACACCCCCCGCAAAGGTAACCATCTTGAAAAACTTCTCCAAAGCTGACTTTGGACTCCTAAAAATAGAGGTGGATAACTTCACAGCACCCATGCCAATGGAAAATACCTGCATGACTGCCGAATCATACACAAATCCACTGTACAAACATGTACATCAATGCACGGAACTAGCCATACCCAACAGAACCATGACACTCTCCTCCAAACACTGGAGGCCAATCTGGTGGTCCTCTGCCATTAATAACCTGTACAACAGAAGGAAGAAACTGTTGCAGAAAAACGTGGAGTCTCAAGAGTGGTAAAACTCCCTTATTAGCCTCAGCAACAACTTCAGATCCCTCATGAAATCATCTAAAGCCAGCTATGATGGCAGAATTGCAGCAGACACTGACAACAATCACAAAGCCTTTGACAGTTATATCAAGAACCTCCATGGCAACACCCAGAAGTGCTCTGAGTTACGGCACAATGCTACCTCCTATACTGAGCCAACAGGTATTGCCAACATTCTTGCCAACACATTCAGTGCCAGTTGTACCCCTCCCTCCCTTGGAGAACAATCAGAATGCCAGAAGAATGCCAGGCACCCAGGATTACTGCCACCCAGGTTAAACCTTCATTGTCCACAGGCAAGAATACAGCTTCCATGGGACCACAAATTATCCGTGGCTATGTTCTACGTGAACTACAAAGATACCTGGCATCACAATTGTGGGCCCTGTTCAGTCACAGCCTCACCTCAGGCTTTGTCCCTCCCAAATTGTACACTGCTACAGTTACCCCTCTCCATAAAGGGGTAGCGACTACAGACCCTGGGAATTATCAGCCCATTAGCCTAATGAGTCTGATATGTACAGCTATGGAGCGCATCATCAGGGATCTGATTGATAAACATATAGGTAATCTCCTAACTCTGGACCCCACACAGTTTGGCTTTGTAAAATGGAGATCATGCCTGCTCATCCTCGTTGACTTCTTTGAGTCAGTCACCAGGGCTGTGTATGACAGTAAGGCACTGCATGCAGCCTACATCAATCTGGCCAAGGCTCTTGATACCATTCCTCACTCTGATATGCACAGCTATGGAGCACATCATCAGGGATCTGATCGACAAACATATAGGTAATCTCCTAACTCTGGACCCCACACAGTTTGGCTTTGTAAAAGGGAGATCATGCCTGCTCAACCTGGTTGACTTCTTTGAGTCTGTCACCAGGACTGTGCATGACAGTAAGGCACTGCATGCAGCCTACATCAATCTGCCCAAGGCTCTTGATACCATTTCTCAGTCAGGTATTATTGATGAACCCACCAAACTAGGCACCAACCCTTATATCACTAGGGGGGGTTGCAAATTTGCTCACAGATAGAACACACAGTGTGAAAGTAGTGAGCTACAAGTCAGGCTGCAAACCAGTCATAAGTGGAGTCCCACAGGGATCACTCCTGGGTACTCTCCTGTTCAGCATCTATTTCTCAGGAGTTCAGGCCAACACAAAGGAACTCTGGCTGACCAAGTTCACAGAGAACATCAAGCTGGGATCCATCATTAACTCCACAAGTGATGCAGACATCCTACAGAAAGGCCTTACTGAGACCACTAACTGGTGTGGAAAACATGGCCTGAAGCTTAACACCCCAAAATGCATCATCAGCCCCTTTGGTAAAAACTCACTTCCCACTAAGTGCCACATCAATGAGAGCCTACTGCATTATAAGAGATCTGGGGACACAGGCTGACAGCAACCTCTCCTTTAACCACCACATTGCCACTGTGATCAGGGAATCCTATGTGGCATATCTCATTACCAAGGGTTTTGCATCCAGAAAGAAAGAGGTCATCATCTCTGTGTACTCTTTCCTCATTAAATCAATCATCAAGTATAATGGCCCATTTGGCATGTTCCTCACTAGACACCTGCAACAACTGGAGACGCCACAGAAGTACCTCACAAAGAGGATCATAGGCATTAAACACATGTCCTACACAGAAAGACTCAAAAAACTCCAGCTATTCTCTGTCTCATATCACCTACTGAGAGGCAATATCTGCTTGACTTGCAAAGCCATGTCTGACCCAGCTCTTTTAGAAATGCTGCATCTAAAGACATCTCAATCCCTCTGCACCACATACTGCAGGGACCTTGACCTCATTACCACAATCAACACAACATGCTAGAGGGACAGGTTCCTTACTCAGAGACTGCACATGCCCTAGGATAGACTTCCCATACATGTCAAGCAAAGCACTTAGATGACACTGTTCCAGAGAAATCTTGATGAGTGGATGGGTAATAGAAAGTTCATTCCAAGGATCACTCCAGTGGTTCTACTTGATGGAGGCACTGTGAACTAATGTCGGGTGGCACAATGGCAGGGCACTTCTATGAACTAGGCTTGTAAAGGCTACAGAGCTATTAGCCTAGTACACACCTATGAACCTATAGGGAGAGTGACATCAGCATGGCTGATAAAGTATGCCAGTGGGTGGTAAACTTATCAAAATACGTCTTCCTACACACACACACACACACACACACACACACACACACACACACACACACACACACACACACACACACACACATATCTGCCAGATCTGAGATTAGACCCCTGCCTATCTAGTTATTTGTACTATAGTGTTACACAGTTATTGCACACGCTACAGAGCTTACTGGGTTGACAACTGGCCAAAGGTGCTGATAAGGGGAATGACATCATCAGGACTGATAAAGTAGGTCACTGGGTGGGAAACTTATCAAAATACTTCTTCCTACAAACATACATACTTACACACCCACACGCACATTTACCAGATCTGAGAGTAGAACCCCTGCCTATCTAGTTATTTGTACTATAGTGGTAAGCAGTTATCGCAGATGGTACAGAGCTTACTGGGCTGCCAACTGGCCAAAGGTGTTGATAAGGGGAATGACATCAGCAGGACTGGTAAAGTAGGGCAGTGGGTGGAAGACTTATCAAAATACTTCTTACAAACATACACACACACTCATTTGCCAGATCTGAGATTAGAACCCCTGTCTAGCTAGTGATTTGTACTATAGTGTTAAACAGTTATCACACATGCTACAGAGCTTACTGGGCTGGCAACTGGCCAAAGGTGCTGATAAGGGGAATGACATCAGCAGGACTGATAAAGTGGGGCACTGGGAAGTGTTGTGGGTGGGAATGGCCTAAAACTGCTTCACCTACAAACAAACAAACACACACTCCCTCACTCTCACATACACAACTGTCTCACACACACACACACACACACACCCACACACACACACACACACACACACACACACACACACACACACACACACACACACACACACACACACACACACACACAGTTGCCAGTATTGAGATTAGAACCCCTGCCTATCTAGTTATTTGTACTATAGTGTTACACAGTTATCGCACATGCTACAGAGCTGATAAGGGTGATCTGAGTCCATTGGTACTTCTAAGGTGAATGACAGCAGCAGATCTTGTGAAGTAGGGCAATGTGAAGTGTACTGAGTGGGAAGAGTCTCCTAATACTTAGACCTATGGATACATACACACACACACACACACACACACACACACACACACACACACACACACATGCAGGTGATGTGATATTATAAACCCAACCTCAGTACTGTTACACAATGGGGCTCACTTTTTATGCTGGCATGTGCAACTGCTTACAACTGGTATGCCACTGACACAGCAGGACATCACTGCATGCCATTCAGGGTATCTGTATGTGTGACTCACTCTGTCTGTGTCCTCCTGTGTCTCTCTCTCTATCACTGTCTGTCTCTCAGTTCCCCACATCTACGTGTGTGTATGCTTGACATATGTTATCTGTTGCCCATCTATATGTGTGTGTGTATCTCATGCAACAGATGCAGATATATCACATATGGGCTACCTACAGCTAGCTGAGGGTAATCCTGCCTGGTGTGTGTGTGTGTGTGTGTGTGTGTGTGTGTGTGTGTGTGTGTGTGTGTGTGTGTGTGTGTGCGTGTGTGTGCGTGTGTGTGCGTGTGTGTGTGTGCGTGTGTGTGCGTGTGTGTGTGGAGACAGTTGAGGTGTACATAGTCGTCTGTATGCACAGTCATATATACACAGTACAGTCATATATTCCGATGTGGGTTCCGACATGTCCTGTGATTCTCTAAGTGTAGGAGCATGCCCAGTGTGACCTTCTATAGTTAGAGGGGACTCCATTCCAGAGATAGGTGTACTGCAGTCAAGGGTTTTGTGTGCTACAGCCATACCTCTCAGGAGTACACAGGACTTTCCTCAGAGTACTTGGTTTGTTCAGAAGACATTTTCTGACATATCTGTAGTCTGAAACTGCAATGTATTGTGTCATTACCTAGTGCCAGACATCCTGAGATCATCACAGTGTTTTACCAGAGGAATACTAGTTGTGTGATGCATACACCAATATTATGAGGGCAGCTATGTAAATTCTTGCCCCACAAGGCCATTTTTGAGGTGTGGCTACAGCCAGTTTAGAAATGACATGGCTTGTAAACAGTCCAGGAACCTGGTGATATACTGGCTGGGGATCCCCTGCTTGTGTGGTATTATTTCTAACTGGAGATGTCATATCCTTCTGAGGGCATACCTCTCACCTGTACATTTTTTGGCAGGTTGTCCAGATGTTTGGCTAGAGGTTTCATCCTTGCTATGTAAACTTGTGCAAGTTAGTTACATATAATTGAAGAGCGATGTTACAAAATAATGACAGACATTACTGTTTCAGACTACATAACCTTCAGACAATTCCTGCTACTGCAAAACCCTCACCCTACCATCTTTCTCAGTATGTAAGGGCAATATTTACAACACATGCCTATCATTGTGCCTTTGTTCCACTTTTATTTCTGGCCTTGTCCAGACATCTTGCTGTCAGAGGTTGGGAGTTATGGGTGTGGGTACAGAGTGCATTCATCTGTGCAGGCATGTCTATTATATGGAAAAGTAAACATAAGAAAAAAGGATTATTGAGAATGACCACTGGCAACAGTACCAAAAAGCACTTATATTCACAAAAGCCTTGGCTCCTCTGCTACACATCCTTCAAGATGTCACTAATACATGTAGTATAGTCCACATAGCACTGTGACGTCCAGGTATTTCAGTGGCAGAGCAGTGGGTGTCAATGACATGCATAACAGTTGGCATGGCAGTTATCTCCACATAGCCCTGTCAAAGGCAGCACTGTACCTAGGGCACTACAAGACGATTGCCAGAAGAACATGCTGGCCAGATCCAGACAGTATTAAACACACATACACATAGCTCATTGACCCCTGCATATTGTGTACAGGCAACATGTTTTCATGTGTATTGGTATAGCCCTGCCAATGTGTGGTATGCTGCTATTTCCCTGTAAACATACATGTTACTGCATTTATGTGGGTATATGGGGGGGGCACACCTGTCAACTGTACACATTTGCACAGACTGTGCTGATATTTGCTTTACATTTTGGTTCCATTTACCATACTAGTGTGCCCTGTCTTGGGGACTAGA
Organism: Protopterus annectens; assembly: GCF_019279795.1. Lineage (NCBI taxonomy): Eukaryota > Metazoa > Chordata > Ceratodontiformes > Protopteridae > Protopterus > Protopterus annectens. The sequence continues at coordinate 1,086,109,968 of NC_056746.1, read as the reverse complement.
GGCATATCAGTAAAGAGCCCAGGTCAGATTGTAGTGGCATACATTTGAGTTTCACACTTCTTACCCTTCATAGCCTTACTGCAACTGTGGGTCCTGCTGTCCTATCACTGTGTGAGTCTGTAGGGGGTTAATGTAACATTGCCACCATTTGTCTGCCTTTACCAGACATTTCTCTGTGGTTTTCTACAGTTGACTTGCTGTGTGGGTGTGAGGGGTGGGTATGGGATGCCCCACCCTGACATCCATGCCTGTGACCTATGACCCCCAGTTAGTTGTCCCCACACATATACTGCAGTGGGATTTGCCACCTTGGGAACTATTGCATAGTGTATGGAGGCCAGTTTTGCCAAGACATTTCCTCGTGTCCTACACAGCTGTCAATTGTGTACTGCTATCCCAGTAGGCCACCCCATTCCCTTGCATGCATGCAGCATTACCATAGATATGCTAGCAAAACATACTAATGCATTCATTTATTGTTGAGAAGACTGACTTATCTTGTGCTTGTGGCAGTTGTGAGGATGGTGCTTGAGGGCCACCTATGTTGGATGCACAGAGTACACTGCCTATACATGGTAAGTTACAGGTAATGTGATGTGTGTGTCATCCATTTTACTGTGTGTGCAAGTCAGAGAGAGGCGTCAGTCCCTGTTCCCTGGTATTGTTTTCATTCTGCATGCCATAGACTATAATGGCAAAATGCAGATTTCCCTTAAAATTGAGTTTTCACAATTTTTTTTCTTCACAAACTTGTTTCCGCCCCACTGCCCTATGATTAAATGGTCGAGATCGGCTAAAAAAAATTTCATTTTTATAAAAAAAAAAAATCTTTTCCATGCCAATGGCCATATATTTGGCCATTGGCATGCCTAAACTCTATAATACATGCTTTTTTGAGAGGTGTCATGCCTTCGTTTTCTTATTTGCAGAAATGTATTCGGTTAGTAACCAAATACATTTCTGCAAATAACACTGTTCTTGCACGGATACTTGGCTGCTTGGTGACTCACTAATTTGCCTCATTTGCATGGTTTTCACCAGCAAATAAGGTCATTAGCATTATGTAACCATATCTCTACAGGAACATCAAATCAGCTGTTTGCTGGATCGCTCGGTGGCCATATTCCTTGCAGGAATGGCTACACTTTTCCTGCACAGAAATATCAGCTTAATGAATCCCAAGGACTATAGACAGTTCAGATGCATCTATTAAAGCAATAGCAAAGGGATGAAATGAGGTTGTACAGGAAGACCACTCAAAATATTCTTTGCCGTGACTTGCATCTACGACATGCTGAACAACTATTTATGACACGGACAATGTTTACTGCTCTCACGAAACATGGCACCTCAGCTGGAATGTAAGTAAGAAATGGAAAAAAGGTATATTCAAACAGGGCTTAAGAAGTTTATTCTCGTGAACAGCATGAAAATGTTAACATATAAGGCACAAAAAGGGAAGAAAACTTACAGCTGGTGAGGAACTAAAGCTTAGTGGATGATAAAGAAATACAGCAGATGCAAGCTAATTAACCATAACATTAAACCCAGAATTCTCCATGGTTATGCATATTGCAGTCACATGTTAGCAGTAGCAAACAGCACAAGTATATTTTTAGCAATGAAGGTCACATTAAATAGCTTTAACATAGCGGCCCAAACAACAGCTGTAAAATAAAAATAAAAGAAAAAAGGAAAAAAAATGAAAAGACCCATATATAAATAATAAGGTGAATACTTAGAGAGAAAAGGGCATTTTTTCAAAGGAGTCATCAGATATAAAGATTTATTGATTGCTGATTTGTATTTCTGACAGTGTTTCAAAAAGATTTTAAGAACTGTACACATCTGCGCAGGTTGCAATGTATGGTACAAGATGAAGTAACAATTGTGCAAAAAATACAGTTCATTAAACAAGTTATGTTTTTATTCTGATTTATGCAATTCCAGTGCAAAGCAGCTGAACTTACAATGATGTCACAGTAGCATCCGTTGCAGGAATGAAAACAAAAGCTAGTTGTGATTTTTAGATATTGTAAGTGTTTGCATCTGTTAGCCCAAAAGAAGATTGTCTGTTCCATAAAAGTTTGTTTTGTGCAAAAGTGAAAAGAGCAAAAATTAAGAGTGACTCAGATATTTTCTGAGCACGGACAGTAGATACATGGTGTTTGTAGCAGCTGCAGTAATAGCCAGGCTGTGCTGATACCCCCAAGTCTATGCTTGTCAGAAAAACACTCTATTAACTAATTTTTGATAGGTAGTTGGTACTTAGAATGATGCCATCTGTGGCATTTGCATGACTAAATGCCACAATGCTAATAGTCAACACTGAGTGTGAACCTGTAATTAGGACTTGACAAGAAACAGTGAATATTAAAACTTGCTCAAAAAAAAGTAGAACCATGGCACAGGAGAATAAAGCCATGACTATGTCTCAGATGACCTTCATTATTTTAATGGCTCACATGTCTGAGGTACCAGGAGGATGAACATGCTCATCCAGGGTGAGGAGGGAGGGGTATATTAATGAGGCACAGCAGCATGACTGATTTCCCTGGTAGAGATGAGTGAGGTGCTTCTGAGTGGGCATCTCCTGCAGATGTTAATAATCTTACAGAAATGAGGGGTTACTCAGCACTTATATCCATTGCATACCCTACCCTTTCAGATATTACTGGGCATGTCGATGGTGGTGGAGAACAAAACAGTGTGCCAGTTTGACCTTATGTCACACCAGCAAGTCTGGTTCATTCCACTTTTCAGCAGATTTAGTGCTGCACTCCATATCCTAGTCACAGTGACATTCCAGTAGTCATCACCTGATGCATTGGGAATCTCTCAGACATCTGTGTCATCCTCACTTATATGCTGCAGTATCTGGGGCACTACTACACATTCCCGCTACCCTCTCAGGAATGATCAGCTATTATGCATGCATTTCATATGGTATTAGATCTACAGATTGTATCTGGTGTAATAGACTTTACCCACATAGCTATACCCTCTCATTGAGCAATGAGCAGATGGCATATATAAATCAGAAAGGCTTCCATTCTCTCAACTTCCTGCTACCAGCAGTATATGTGGTATCAACATTAGTGTCTTCTGCAGGTAGCTGGAAGCATCCACAATGCTGTCATATGACAAGTGACTAGCCTTTGTTGGAGTCAGCTAAGCACATGTACCAAAAGGTAGAGTGTTGAATGTATGTGTGCCACAACGTACATTAGTAAGATTAAGAAAGCACCATGACAGTGAAGAGATAATAGCTAATAAATCAAGGATAAATGATGTGTTCTTTAAATCACAGGTTCATAGGCTCATAGGTGTGTACTAGGTAATGGCCCTGGAACCTTTACAAGCCTAGCTCATAGGATTAACCTGGCATCATGCCACCTGACCTTAGTTCCCAGTGCCTCTGTCGAGTAGAGCCACTGGAGTGATCCTCAGGGTGAATTTTCTATTTTCCATCCACTCATCAAGATTTCTCATGAAGAGGGCCAGTGAGGTGCTCTGTTTGACATGTATGGTAAGTCTATTTCATAGCATGGGCAGTCTCTGGGTTATGAACCTGTCCCTCCAGCACGTTCTGTTGATTGTGATAATGAGGTTGAGGTCTCTGGAGCATGTGGTGCAGAGGGATTGGGATTTCTTTAGATGTAGCATTCCTAACAGAGCTGGGTCAGACATGGCTTTGTAAGTCAAGCAGAGATCGCCTCTAAGTAGGCGATATGAAACAGAGAATAGTTGGAGTTTTTTGAGTCTGTCCATATAGGACAAGTGTTTAAGGCCTAGGATCCTCTTTGTGAGGTACGTTTGTGGCCTCTCCAGTTGTTGCAAGTGTCTAGTGAGGTACATGCCAAATGGGGCACTGTACTTGATGACTGGCCTAATGAGGGAAGAGTAGAGGGAGACAATGACCTCTTTCTTCTTGGATGCAAAACTAGTAATGAGATGTGCCACATAGAAGGACTTTCTGACCACAATGGCAATGTGGTGGTCAAAAGAGAGGGTGCTGTCAACTTGTGTTCCCAGATCTCTTATAGCGCCTTCTGTGTTCAGTGGACTACCATCGCTGTGGTAATTCATGGGAACCGGGTTTTTCCAAAGGGGATGATGACACATTTTTTGGCATTGAGCTGAAGGCCATGGTTCTGACAGCAGTCATTGGTCTCAGTGAGGCCTTTCTGTAGGATGTCAACATCACTTGGGGAGTTAATAATAGCTCCCAACTTGCAATTTTCTGCAAACTTTGTCAGCCAGCATCCCTTCATGTTGGCCTGGACTTTAGAGAAGTAGATACCAAACAGGAGAGGACCCAGGACTGAACCCTGTGGCACTCCACTTGTGACTGGTCGGCAGTCTGACTTGGAGTCAGCTACTTTCACACTGTGGCTTCTATTTGTCAGCATGTTTGTAACTCACCTAGTGATATAGGGGTTGATGCCTAGCTTAGTGAGTTTTTATATGACTCCTGAGTGGGGAATGGTATCAAAGGCCTTAGCCAGATCAAGGTAGACTGTATGAACCATCTTGCATTCATCCATAGCTGTGGTGACTGACTCATAGAAGTTGACCTGTTCTTCACCAAACCAAACTGTGTGGGATCCAGAGTTTGGAGATTCCCTATATCCTTGTTTATTAGGTCCATGATGATGCATTCCATAGCTTTGCATATCAGACTCATCAGGCTAATGTAGTCTGTCCTCTTTTGTGGAGAGGGATGACTGTAGCAGTGCACCATTCAGTAGGGACAAAGCCTGAGGTGAGGCTATGATTGAACAGGGCACACAGGTGAGTTACCAGTTCACTCTATAGTTCATGTAGAACACAGCCAGGGATATTGTCAGGTCCCATAGAAACTGTATTCTTGGCATTGGTCAGTGCTGTTTTAACCTGTGTGGCAGTAATACTGGGTGCCTGGCAATCTACTGGTATTATGATTGGTCCTTTGAGGGGGAGGGGTAAAGTTGGCACTGAATCTGTTGGCCAGTATATTGGTAATATCTGTTGGCTTGGTATAGGAGGTACCATTGTGCATTAGCTCAGTGCAAATCTGGGTATTGCTGTGGAGATTCTTTATATAACTATAAAAGGCCTTGTGGTTGTCTTTACTATCTGCTGCAATTCTATTTTCATAGCTAGCTTTAGAGGATTTGATGAGAGATCTCAACTTTTTGTTGAAGCTAATAAGGGAGTTTTTCCAGTCTTGGGACTTCACCTTATTCCGCATCAGTTTCTTTCTTCTGTTGTAGAATTTGTTTATGGCAGGAGACCACTAGATTGGCTTCCTTTTTTTGGAAGAGAACGTCTTGGTTCTATTGGGTATGACGAGATACATGCATTTGTGTACATGTTCGTACAGTGTATTGGTGTATGATTCAGCAGTCATGCAACTATTCTCCATTTGCATGGGTGCCATGAAGTTAGCCACCTCTGTTTTTAGTAGCCCAAAGTTAGCTTTGGAGAAGTTTTTCATGGTGGTTACCTTTGCTGGGGGGGGGGGGGTTCTAGATTTCCAAGTTAATTAGTTTGGGGTCGGATCTAACCAGGGAGGAGTTGACTATTGGTGTAGAGCAACAGTTGCCCATGTTAGTAATGACCAGGTCAAGGATGTTGCTACCTCTAGTGGGGGTAAGAACAAGCTGGTCCAGAGCTTTGGAATTAATGAATTCCAAGAAATGTTGGGCAAGTGCATTGGTACATGAATAGTTTTCCCAGTTAATGGAAGGGTAGTTGAAGTCGCCCAGTATGAGAGTGTTAGGTTGGACCCTAATATTCTCCAGCTTGCTTAGGAACGTGGAGTGTGAGTCTTGGGACATGGTTGGGGACCTATAGCAGGCTATGACCTGAATCGCTGTCTTACCAAATGTTAGATGCACCTGAAGTATCTCTGATACATTATGGTGGGCTACCAGTCTGGAGGTGTGTGCATCCTTTATGAATATGGAAAGACCACCACCTTTGGAGCTTTGGTCCAAGTTCTGGGGCCGAAAGGTGTGGAGTGAGTTACAGCCTGGTAGTGCAGGAGTGCTTTTTGCTGCCTTGAACCTGGTCTCTGTTACAGCACAAATGTCAATGTTCTCCATTTAAGGGGTGCTTTGAGCAAGTGCATTTTGAGATTAGGCTTCTAGCATTGAGCAGCATGACCCTCAGATTGCATTTGTTTGTAGTTATTATGGTGGTAATTTGGTCTTTGGAACACTGCCTAAAAAAGGCACTATAGGGGTGGCAAGAGCCTTGACCAGTATTCAGAAGCCCAGGGGTGACAGATGCAGGCCATCTCTTGCAAAGCATTGCGGTCTGTTAATCATGTCATCCCAGGCAGACAGATACTGGATCCCCTTAGAATGACACCAGAAACGTAGCCAATTGTTGAAGTCAATCATTTTCTGCTTGTACTGTGGTATCATTCTGGGTGATGGTAAGGATGCTGCTCAGGGCTAGGGTCATACCTGCCTGGGCTACATAATCGAGAGCTCCTCCATGTCTCTTTTCATGTAGTCCAGTGAGGTACGCCTCAGGTAATTCACACCCACATGTACAATGACAGAGTCATATTTGTACCTGTTGTTGAGGGACCTGAGTTCATGTGTTATGTGCCAGATCCTGGCACCTGACAGGCAGCTGACTGTTACTTTTCCGTTATTCAACCTAGTAAGTGGGACATCAATGTGCCTCACTATCGAGTCACCTATGACTAGTTATTGGGCATGCTGTTTTGCCTTAGGGGCTTTAGTTGAGTGGCACACTGTTTAGGAGAGTTATGTGTCTTGTGATTAGTGTTGTGTTGTGGTGGTCGAGTGCATTTCTGCCTTGGAGGTCTCTGCTGTTTGGGGAGATTTTTATTGAGAGCCCTCATGAAGGTGGGTACGTGGTTTGCGTTTTTATGTGAAGGCAGTGCTGGTGTGTGTTCTAGAGGGCTATGTGTTCCATGTGGTGTGGTGCTAGTGTTGACCCTCTCCTCTAGACCAGCTATTCCAGTCTTGGCTGGAGAGCACGTGGCTTCCAATTTGGATATATAAGTGCATCTCTTGTAAGTATGAGTGTTCAGAGGTAAGATGAGAGGGTTGTCAGTGTACATGAGGCAGTTGCTACATTGCCTCAGGATGCCCAAGTTCACCAGGTTAATAGAAGAAAGCACAGGGAATTGACCTTTAGACATGCCTGGAGGGGTGGGCATTAATAATAAGTACTGTAGCTGTTTCCTTGTAGAATGTTTAGTGCTGATAGCACTTTTGTGTACTACAATAATTGGTACAAGAAGTCTGGTAAAGTGCTAGACTAATAAGCTAGTAAAAGTGCAGGAGAAGAGAGAACTAGCAGATCTAAGGGAAAAATTGAAGAGCAGACTTTGGCACAGCTCAGAAGGTTATAAACAGTTCTGCATACAGCAAATCTGTATCAGGACTAGACTAGTTACAGAAAGGTGGGAAACAAGTGCAAATGCAGGCTTTTAAACCAGAAAATTGAAAGAGATGAAAAAACTTCCCAAATGACAAATAAACTACAATTTCTGGGCCAGAAACTACTCCTCTTGTGGTAGATAGGCTACATAGTGCTTACCACTCCCACTGAGAAAACAGAAGGCTTCCCTCCAGCACTAAAAGGCTTGGGAGGCTCAGACACTTATAAACAGTGCTGGATACAGCAAATCTGTATCTGGACTAGACTAGTTACAGGAAAGGCAGGAAACAACTGCAAATGTGTGCTTTTAAACAGAAAGTTGAAAGAGATGGAAAAAACTGCTCAAACGGCCAATAAACTACAATTTCTGGGCCAGAAACCACTTCTCTTGTGGTAGATAGACTACCTAGTGCTCACCACTCCCACTGATAAGCTAGAAGGCTTCCCTCCAACACAGAAAGGCTTGGGGGGATCAGAAGCTTACAAACAGTCCTGGATATAGCAAATCTGTATCTGGACTAGACTAGTTACAGGAAAAGCGGGAAACAAGTGCAAATGCAGGCTTTTAAACCAGAAAGTTGAAAGAGATGGAAAAACTGCCCAAACAGCCAATAAACTACAATTTCTGTGCCAGAAACCACTCCTCTTGTGGTAGATAGGCTACCTAGTGCTTACCACTCCCACTGATAAGCTAGAAGGCATCCTTCCAACACAGAAAGCTTTGGGGGGCTTGGACGTTTACAAACAGTCCTGGATACAGCAAATCTGTATCTGGACTAGAATAGTTATAGGAAAGGCAGGAAACAATCTTAGATGATTTTTTTTTACAGAAAAGCAGCTAAAACACCGCTAAAAACAATTCAAATGCTGTGCAAGCTAGCAGACTTGAGTGTGTAGCAATATTAAAGCAAATACAGTTTAAATAAATGTAATTTAGTCAAACTGTATTTTGAACTAAATTCAATTATTGTTTTATTCAACTCTGAACAGTTAAAAAGTGCCAAAAATATACTTATCAGCTGAGAAGCACACTCAGTCAAAACACAAGGAGATTCTAGTAAAGTGTTTTTTTTTTTTTTTTTTTTTTGGTAAAGTGGAAAGGGAGAAAGCAGGAACAGAAGATAATTCAAGGTTAAGAACCTAAGTGTGTTGGCCTTCTCAAATGTTCTCTCTGTATTAGGTAGAATGAGCTAATGACACTAGACTGGGAGGAGTGTCCCAGATCAAATTTACAGTAAGGGCGGGCAACTGCAAAGCCAACAAGTATAAGAACAAGACACCATTGGGGGGTGAGAAACTATTACAGCTACTAGCTACACTATTAGGCAGAAAACACTACAAAAATGTTTCTCATAGCAGAAAAACAGCAGTGAGCCACTAAATGAAAGTTTTAAACAGATAAAGGTGCAAGGAGACTTTAGGGAATGCTTTTAACTCCAAACAAATCAGTTATATGATACACTCCTTCGCAAGAAATCAGAACAAACAAACAGCAGACCTCTATCCAGACTATGATACCTGACTAGAACACAGAAACCTCACAAAAATGCACAGAAAAGCACAGATAGAGCACTCACAAACAGAAAATACAACTCTCAGTATGAAAAAGCAGTTTACAGTTAAGTAATTCAGTAAAAATGCAATTACAGTAATGAAACACTATCTAGTAATATGAAAAATACAGTTAAACAGTATAAAACAAATGCAGTGAAACAGTAAAAAAAAAGCTTTATAACAGTGCAAAATGTAGTAGATTAGCTGTATAGCACAATTATAAGCATTAAAGAAGTACAATTCAATGAAATAAATGTAAGAAATAACTTATTCTGCTCTTGGAGTCTTATGGAATTTCTGCTTTGTCCCAGTGATGAATCACCACTCCACAGCCTGGTAAATACAAGCATAGGTAATACTCTATAGCAACTTCATCCCAAAATCATGACACCTATCCAACATGATTCCAATAGTTTGTTGAAATGAGATTCAGTGGGGAAGCATGTCCAAGCACATGCAGCAGTGAAACATGTGATTGGTATTCTTAAAAGACAAGTCTGAATAACTCTAGGAATGTAACTGAATGCTCACAACAAAAGGCAACATAGATAATATACATCATAAGGATCACTGCTGGAAGGATATATATCTAGCTTGAAATGTAGCAAGGTGAAAATATTCACTTTCCACTAGGTTTTCAGAAGTCAGACATTCAGTACTTACTTACTTACTTATTTATATATTCTCTTCAGTTTGATGACCAGAGAAGTCCACTGGGCCTACAAAGAGCCCATTTTCAGTGGAGGCCCAGGGAAAAAAGCTCCACTAGCAATGACAAACATATTAGCATATACACATAGAAAGCAAATAAGTCATACAGCTTTATGCAGCACTCTGCAGTAAAAAAATTCTACATTCTGAAACAATAATAAAATCTAGCAACTGTATAGTCTAAGCATCATTAACAGTGAATTACAGTTGAAATTTTACATTCCACAATAGCAGTAGTAAAAATCTAGCAACAGAACAGTCTACGGGTCATTAACAATGAATTACAATTGAGGACGAGAAATTGTTGGAAATAAATTATTAACAACATTTGGAGGTTAAGGAGGAGTAGGAGGGCAAATGATGTGAGTGCAGAGATGATGCACAGAGTGAGAAGGTGGGTTTTGATATAGGAGGGTCCTATGTGGGGAAGAAGCAAGGGCATTCCCACTTTGAAGATAGGTAGAAATGGAGGAGGGATTTAAAGTTAGAGTGGTTATGAGTATTTCTAAGGTAGGGAGGAAGAGAGTTTCATAGTTTAGCTAAGGAGCAGGATAGCAGAGAGTGTCCAGGTGGCCATAAAGTTTTGTAGATTTTGACCAGGTTCTGATTTTCTGACCTAAATGAATGATTAGGAATATAGGGGGTTAAGGAGGTGGAGACATAGGGACAAGAAGATAGGTTAAATATGAGCTTATGGGCAGTGGTGAGTTTAAGGAGGTTCAGCTAGATGGGAAGCTCAAGCCATTGCAGTGAGTGGAGGGAGATGCAGTGATGGGATGAGTTCCTAGGGTTGGTGGTGAATTTTCAGATTTTATTATAGCAGGCTTCTAATTTAGTTTGAAGGCCAAGATGACAATTCAAGAACAGAGGAGGACCATACATTAGGGAGGGTAGAAGGTATGTGGAGGCGAGGGTATTTCTGGTGGAGGGGGTGAGATAATGGTTATGCCTATATAGGAGTCCTAATGTTTGGTGTTTTCTTTTTGATGTTAGTTTGGACGTGGATATCGAATTGTAGATGTTCGTCAATAATGACGCCGAGCAGTTTGGTGTGAGAGACAATTTCAGTGGGGGGTTTATTCTGGCTTATGATCTTGAAAGAGTTTTTATCAATGGGGGAGTGTTTAGATGGGGAAAAATCATTAATTTGGTTTTATTGGCATTAAGGGCTAGGTGGTTGTTTTGCATACAGGATTCAGCATTTGAGAAAGCTGACTGGGTTATCTGCAGAAGGTTGGAAGGGTTGTCAGCTGAGCAGATTATTGTTGAATCATCTGCATACTGGATTAGTGCAGAACTGAAGGTGGAGTGGTAAAAGTTGTTGAATATATTGAAGAGTAAGGGGCCAAGGACAGAACCTTGGGGTACCCCAGTAGGGGGTGTATAGAAAGGAAGAGGTGGAATGTTTCCATTTAACAGCTTGTTGTCTTTTGGAGAGGTAGCTGGTGAACCAAGCTATGGTGAAAGGGGAGAAACTCAGGGAGGAGAGTTGTGATAGGAGATTAGGATGGGAGATGGTGTCGAAGGCTTTGGAAAGGTCTAAGAACAGGGTTGATATGATTTTGCCGGAGTCATGAGCATGGTTAATGGACTCGAGGAAGAAGAGGAGTGCAGTGATGGTACTGTGGCCAGGATGGAATACATGTTGTGTGGGGGTTAGGATGTTGTTTTGTGTTAGATAAGGCATCATTTGTGAGTGAGTACATTTTTCCTTGACTTTTGGGAGTGGGGAAAGTATGGCAATAAAAATTAGTGGTGTCAGTGTTTTTACTGCCTTTATGGAGTGGGATAATGAATGCTTGTCTCGAAAGTGAGGGAACATAAGATTCTTGGATGGACCTATTTATTATGATGGAGATAGGGAAGGCTATGTTGTTAGCAAATAGTTTGAGGAAGGCTGTAGGTAAATTATCTGGTGCATTGGAGCATGGTGTCAGTTGGAGGAGGATTTTTTTTATTATGTGTGTGTGTGTGTGTGCACAGGATTGTGGCTGAAGGAAAGGGTATGTGTTTTTACATCAGAGGGGAAGGTATGTGGGGGGGGGGGATATTGGAGGGGAGCAGGGGAAGCTGGCAGTAAGCTTGGCTATACATTCCACAAAGAAGGTGTTAAATAGAGAGGCTGTTTCTTTGTCAGAGCAGTTAGGGTTTGGGCATGAGTTGTGTTTACTGTCGGGGTGAAGGAGGGAGAAGATAATGTTCCAGAATTTTCTAGGGTTGCTTGTATGTTCAGATTGAAGCTTAGAGTTATATGTTTTGCAGTCTCTGGTTACTAGTTTTTTTATGGAGTTGCAGAGTTGTTTAAATTCTAGTAGGGTATTAGCTTGCTTTTTCCTTTGATATTGTTTCCACTTTTTCTCTTAGGAGCATGATGTTTAGTTTCCTTAGATAGCCAGGGAGAGGTTATAGCTTTAACTCTTTTGGTCCTGAGAGGAGAAAGGTTATTAAGTAGGTACAGAAAAGTTTCATTAAAGTAGTTGATGGCATTGTCAAGGGGAAGAGTTCTCAAAGGTGTTGGGTCAGTTAGTTTTAGGCAGTCTGAAAATGTTTTTGGGTTGAAGTTGGACAGGTTTCGGGTCTGAATGTAGTGATGTTGTTTATGAAGGGGGGTGGGGTACCTGCAGTTGAATCTGATGTTGTGGCCATTAATTAGAAACAGTCCAGCTATATAAGACAGCACAGTGCTCACTTGGCTCTGTTATTATTTGATGCCTGAACTAAGTGGTCATGCCACTTAGCTTTACCAGTTTTGTTGATCACATCATACCTAAGTCCTCAGAACAGTTAAGTAAAATATTTATTTATTTTATTAGCCTGTTAAAAGTAAGAGATAATTCTGTTATATTTTTGTATAAACTGACATGGCCTGAGAAAGTCACGAACAAGTGCTGCTGCTGTTGTTGTAGCTGCCAGATTCTCCCTAAGGATGGTTATTTTTAGTACTTTATTCTGCTTGGAGGAAAAGCACAGTAATAAGAACTGCATTCATTTTGTTTTGTATATAAAACTGCATTATCCAGAAGAGCTAAATATTAAACAATATTTACACAACATAGAAAATTACAAAGCATTTTATGTGCTTCACTTTCCCAGTCTGTGTCAAGCTCATCTCATAAAAAATTTCAGCAGATTTGCCTTTATAGAGAGAAACAATATCTCCCTCCCTCCCTGGACATCAGCCCCATGTGCCAGGTCATGCTTTGATACTTCTGAAGTTACTGCTTCTGAGAAAGTCTCCATTCCTATGCTCTTTATATAGCTACATCTAGTAACTACAGTGTCTTACATACTGAGAAACCCAAAGTTATAAAATAGCAGGACATGGAAGAAGCTATTTATTTACTTTATCTGAGTTTGCTAACAAGGTACGTGAATGGTCCGTGGACCTTTTTCAGTCACATTGTGGGGTGAGAGGAGTTAGGAGACGCTCCCCACCAGCAGCAGCATGGCGCTGCACCACTGTCATCAGTCTCCTCACTTGCCTTGGATGTTTGTTGGGTTGAGCCTGGAGGAGGATGAGGTGGGGTCAGCAGACCTAGTGAATGAGGAGAAGAGAGCAACTGATGCCAACTGCATGGAAGAAAAACAAAAGAGAGAGTCAAAATGGCCCACTAATCTAGCCCTTCACTATCTGTTTATCCACTTCCATTGCACCCAATATCACGGTCAGTTAAGGAAAAAAGAATAAAAGGGGGGTATAAATTTAATGATGTTTAGACAATTTTAGATAGAACATTAAATAGGTAACCATTATAGTATATGCAGAAATTTGTACTACCTGTACAGTATAAAAATGTTCCACTCAATAAATTCTAACTAACCAACCCTGAAGTTTTAAAAAGGAAAGATGTAAATCAGCCATTGGCTATAAAACAGGCACATTCAGATTACTTTTCAAGATGATTTTTTGAGGTGTTTCCTGAAAATGCATAGGTCAGTTAACTGTAAGGAACTGGGTTCCAGTGTACAGGGACAATTTTGGAGAAAGGAGTTTCTCAACTGGTATTTGAATTGGAAGTCTTTTGAGTTGATAGGTGCAGTTAGTATAATGGGTTTGTAACTTTCAACTGAGTGGGCAGAATGAATCATGAAAAAAGCTAAGGAGCTCAGAGGGAAAAAGGCTTTGGCAGAAATGGGGAGCTGCATTTTTGAAATGAGGTGCAGCAGTGTTTCTTACCGGGGTCTAGATGAATAAACCTGACTATTTTGTTTTCTGTCCTTTACAGCACATAAGTATTTAAGGAAGAGTTGAGTGCTATTATAATAAGAAGACTGTATTACACTCTTTGGATGAGAACTTTCTGAGAGATAGCTTTTCTGGCATCAGCTGTAAGACGTTTGAATATTTTATAGGCTACTCTTAATTGGATTAGTACATTATATTCTTGTTACTCTGTGCGTGGCTTGAAGGACAGAGCTTGGTCAAGAATTATATCTGGATATTTTTCTTTAGTGACAGCTGGAAGGCGGGAGCCATAGGGATTAGGTTGTGAGGAGGGGGAATTTGTAGTTTTTATCAGTACCAAAAAACAAAGATCGTAACATCTGAATTTTGAGTATTAATTTCAAATGTATGTTTAGATAGCCAATTCCATAGCAATGTGAGATCTGTTTGAAGTCTATATTCAAGTAAGGTATGCTTTTTGCGAGAACTGGTTAGGTAATATCATCTGGGTAGAGTATGAGAGTTGATGAGGTGATTATAACGGAATGTCACGTAATGAATAGGAAGAAGAGGAGTGGTCCCATAACTGTCCCTAGTTGTATCACCTTGGTGAATATTCCTGTTTTAGAGTTGTTTTGTCATGAAGGCAGTATGAAGCTTTGGTTTAACACATAGCCACTAAAGCAAGCTTGAACATTATCATTGTATGTGACAATAACGGGAATGTGAAAAAAAGAACACAGAGATAATTCTAGTAGCAGTAGGAGCAATTGAACTAATAAAAAATTATTTTCCAGGAATAATTAAATATGCTCCATGAAAACACAGGAAACAATTCAGGTACATTATCGTTGCTGAAAAGAAGACTCATAAAAAACATCAAAGACTGCAATGCTGATTTTATGAAAAATTATACCCAGACTTAAGCTCATGAAAGTTAATGAAGCAGCTCTCATTGCAAGGATGCTAACAAAAGACCTATGCACCCTTATAGTTGCCTGGATGATGGAGTGCCTTGGACAGCGTAATATCTGACCAAGGGGAAGCTTGGTGGTTGGCAGGCATGGAGGCAAAAATGGCACAAAAAAGTACTAATATACTTCAATATTTGGATAAACAAAAATAAAAGATTTTAATCTCACACAAACAGCAAGCAACAGATGGCACATTTAAGTGTGGATATATTGCTGTTAAGGCAGCTTCTCAGGAGCTGGGAGTTGGTGACATGCATGAATAAAGATGTGATTTTCAAGTTATTAAATATTCATATAGAGAAGTTCTTTTTTGGTAGATCATCCTAGAAAATCCTGCAGTAAGGAAATGTTTCATATAGAAGGGTGTAGGTATAATAGAAATTACCCCCTCAAGGAAATGACATGTTTTTCACAAAAATGTCCAAGCACCAAACAGTTCTTAATAAGAACCACTTCAAAAATGCACAAGAATAAACAAAGAGAAAGCAACAATAACAGTGTGCTCCCTCCCTAAAAGACAAATCCTTTACAATCAATGGTGTGTCATTTTCATCATTATCAGCAGTATCAGGCCCTGCCCCCTCCACATGCAGTGGTCTGTGTAGCAGCCTGTTACCACATTACTCTGGTTACATCCCTGTCTGCTTCAACAGCAGCAGCACCACTGACAACCTCCTCATACACGGAAACAGAGCAGAAGTGGACAACTGCACTGGTTCAGCCCTTTTAATATCTGACCACCCACTTCCACTGCACCCAGTGTCATGGTCAGTTTCTGTTATATAGACATCTGTGCAATCCCTAGCATCCATGGCAGATTGTACAAGAAGCAAGTACAACACTGGCACTATAACCATTAATGGTGCCAAAGATATTTAACTTACCAGGTGAAAGTTTCCTTCTATCTGCTCCAGCCAGTCAACAAACTCTGACTCATACTGAGATGGATGGGTTGTGTGAGAGAAGGCCTGTAGCATTCAGACACGGGTATCAAATAATGCTGGAGAGTGGCAATGAATCGAGAAGAGTGGTGACAGTTGATTCAATCCCTGACCCCAAATAGAAGGAGAAAGGGGATTAACACTGATGATGACAATGATCATGATGATTTGGACGCTGTGATATTTGCCCCAGCCCAGAGTGTTTATATTGGCCACCTTAGATGTAACACCTACATAAAAGGACAAATGAACTACATATTAGCATTCATATGTGCTATACATATACCGTTGATTAACATTCAATACAACTGCTGCATATTCTCTGACAAACTGTATCTAGGGATGCATCCTAGCTCCTTATTGTCACGCATGAACAACTTCAGTGTGAATAAATTGATGCACTTCACGTGATAGGACAAACATTTTTTCATAGCTCCTTTACCTAACAGAAGTTAGCAGTTAAGAACTGTTACCACTGTATCTGTTACCACCATTTTAAGTCCATTTGCTTGCAACTTTCAGTTTGCCTTGGGTTAGAACAGTTTAAGCTCCAGTCTGGTCATGAGGAAGAACCTACTCTTCCTTTGTGAGATAATGGCATTAATATATTTTTCATTCAAAGTTATTGTACAACTGGTACAAAATAAAAACAAACTTTTCTCAATACCTAAATGCTGGATTTCAGATCACTGTTGATAATTAGTATGCAATGGCAAAGAATACTATGTGGAATATTTTTATTTATGATGGTTATTTAGTATAGATGATTTAAAAAAATAGAGTACAGTGAGACATAACACAACAGTAAATATTTTTCTATTACATTTTTAAATGATGTACCATTATAATAAAAAACAGAAACTAAGGCTTGAATCTTTGCTGCTGTTAGGGTAGCTGAATCTATAGCACATGGTATTTCATTTAATAGTTGAGCAGCTGAACACCATTAAATTCAGGTTAATACTGCCATGTGATGAATTACTTGGTACATTTGGCTTTGTAACACAGTGAATTCAGCATAATACTGCACAAGGTGTCCTTCATTGTGCCACTAGATTAAACAACTGAATCTGTAATGATCAGCAGTGACTGATGCAATGTAAATAAAACTCACTGCAGTGCCATATATAAAACACAGATGAGTATGGTCACAAAAAAGAAAAGAAAAAGAAATCAGCAGCAGTCAGCTACACTCATGCTTGTGTTCATTTAGTCTAGTCATCTAAGAAACAAAAATGATTCATGATTCAAATGAAAAATAACTCAGCATCTTTGTTGACATCAATTTTTTTCATGTGACGGCATTCCTGATATACTTGTCACAGATACTGGTCCATAATCTGTGACTCAAGATTCATTTTTTACACTACAATGAGTTATTTCTTTGCCTAGGTATCCTCAGTCATGTAGTCAAGTTCAGAGTTATCTAAAATGTAAAAATTATGATGTGGAAATGTGTTGCCAGCTCATGGCAATACTTTTACCTTGTACTTCTTGAGTATGGGAATACGGGTCCACTTCTAAATCTGAAAGATCATAATCTTGAAATTCAAAATACTGAGTCCAAAATCTTGAAAGTTCATAACACTGAAAACTTAAAATACTGAATTTCATAATTTTGAAAAAGCAGAGTACACCAACACTTACAAATAACAAAACATATTACTCTTCTCCAACTACCCCCCCCCGCTACTTAAATAAAGCAACTCCAAGATTGCACTCCACAGAAGAAAATAAAATGGCAAACATACCATTATGTGCTTCATGACTGCCTGCTGTAACCTTAGTCATGTTCTCTTTTAATTTGTTATACCACAACATAACTCATCTTAGTGCAGTAAAGTGCGATCTCGGAGTCGATATATATAAGTAGCAGGGGGTGTGGGGGGTGCAGCCCTTTACATGGGGGGGTGCAGGTGGGCTTGCCTCCCTGCTAATAGTTGGAGTAAACTAATGTGCTTTATATTTTATTTGTTTCTCTATGTACGTCTGGTGGAGTATAGTGTTAGTATCCTGTAGTTTTTTTCGAGATTATGAAATTCAGTATTTTGAGTTTTCAGTATTTTGACCTTTCAAGATTTTGGACTCAGTATTTTGAATTTCAAGATTATGAGCTTTCAAGATTTAGAAGTGGACCCAGGAATACACCTCTTCGGTTCATGGGGCTTTCACTTTCTCAGTTTGGAAGGGGAGGGGGAGGAAAACAAGAAAAAAAACTGCAAACATTTTTGGCTTTACTTTAACCAGAACAAATACCCGAAGGTGACCAATGGTTTTTCCCATGGTTCTGTGCTGAGACCTCTACTATTCGATATATACTTTGCAAATCTGCAAATTACAAATGGGAATATCTAACTAGCCAAGTCCGCACACAGATTTACTTAGTTACTTTATTTATTTATTCAATATGGTAACCAGGGTAGAGCACTGATCCAACTGGACCTATTTCAGTCTCAGCCCAGACAAAGATTAATGAGAGTGGACAAGCAAGTTAACAAGAAGTATTAATGCAAGCAAAATGATGTGTGAAGATAGCAATGAATTAATAACAGTAATAATTTAACAAAGTATTAAGTATAAGGGACAATAGGATGAAATGGTTACAGTAAGGAAAGAAGAGTAAAAAGAAATTGGATTACTAAAAAGATCGCATAGTGTAAAAGATAGCAAAAGTAATGTAAGGGCACACAAAAATTAACTATATGCAATATATAATGTGGAAGAGATATCACATATTAGCGTGTGGAAATAATGCAAGGAAGACAAAGGTGCTTGACTGATGAAGGAAAGAGTGAGGGATCAGGTGATGTGCCCAGAGGGGAAGCGTTTGCAAACTGACTGGGACTTGATATGATATGTAGGTTGAGCACAGAATGAGGGGTATGAGGTGGTGTCTTTAAGACTAGTAGGGAGGGATTCCCAGAGGCTGGGTTCTAGGTTGGAGAAGGCATGGTTAGAGCAATGAAGTCTAGTTTTGGGACATTAAACAGGTGGATCAGTGTTTCTGAGGCTTCCTAAATTGTAATGGGGGTCATCTGAATAGGTTGGAGGTAAGAGAAGGACAGGAATGTTATTTGAACAGCTTGTAGAGTTGGGAATCCAAGAAGCACGTTGGCATGTTGCTGGAGAGGTAGTCAATTGACTTTATTAAGCACAATACAATGATGCTCATTTCTAGGGGAGAGGGCAATGAAACAGCAGATATAGTTACTTACATTCTGGATGGTAGAAGAGTTTTTCTTGGAATGTAAATTTGGTGCCATCCTCTTGTCCCCCTCTAATATGCAGAAGCTCCAGGTGAAACACACGCATGTCAACAATTGGTGCTAAAAAACAAGTTAAAATTAAATGCTAAATAATATAGTAGTGTCACATTTGGTAAAGAATATCTTCATCCATCTTATAGTATAGTCAACACACCACTTCAAAATGAAAGTGTAGTGTCAGATTTTGGAAAATGGGTGGATAATTCCCTTGCCTTTAGCCATCATATTGCAAAAGTGGTTAGAAGATCTTTTTGATTGCAAAAGGTATTTCATCTAGATCCAAGGAAGATATTGCCTCCTCTGTGTTCGTTATTGATCAGACTTATTATCAAATACAATGCCCATTTGGGATGTATCTTAACAGGCATATCAAGCAACCAGAATGATTACAAAAGTTCCTAACTAAAAAGATCACAGGCTAAAAGACAAGAGCTACCAGGGGAAGCTGGAAACACTATGCCTTTATTCGCTAACCCATAGACTCATTAAGAGTATTTTGTGCCTAGCCTTTCAGGCCATTAGAAATTCAGTAGTCCAAGATCTCTTGTGATTCCACAAATCAAACAGTCCTACTAAAACGAAAACCAAAGGACTAAACTTGCTTCAGCAAATAAACAAAACATGGCTAGACAGATTTGTCATGCAACATTTACCCCTTCTCTGGAACAAACGTCCACTACAAATTAAACAATATGGCATGTTTTCATCCTTCAAAGAGGAGTTAGACAACTGGATGAGTGCCCACAAATACACTCCCATGTATGACTGTCCTGTTGCTCTTCAAAAAAGGAAGTTATGTCTCATAGTAGTCTCTGGTAAAGTGTAAATGGTCACTGGGGCCAGTTGCCATGTATATTCTATGATTCTTTGAGTCTGATGTTCAAGCAGTTTCATATGCTGTCCAATAGCAGCTTACATTTACTATGATTGATCAGCCAAGTCACTATCGCTTCTAAGACTGGGAGAAAGAGTTCAAAATCAGAATCTAACATGATAAGCATTCGGACCAACAAGAAGCAATTGTTGAGAGCCAAGATGGCCAGATGAATGCAGCATAATTTCGGAGCTCTGTGAACCTATTTAGTTAGACAGGAATTCAGTCAAAAATTACTACTGACCTTTACATAATCTCATCAATAATAATTTAAACTGTAAGAATACAACTTCTGTAGAATTTTCATAAAGAAATTCCTGTCAAAATATTAAAGACATCTTCAATGAAATATGAGCATCACCAAACACTCTCAAACAGAGTCAATACCAAAGAAAGAGATGCAACTGGTCATTTCAACCTTACAGACTTTATCATTAAAAATTGATAATTTTCAACAACATCTACAAAATCTTCAGGGGAACTGTCAGAAGCAAATTTAAGTCTTCAAGGAGCTGTTACAACAGCAACAAAATAAAATGTATGACATGGAAACTGTATTAACTGATATTGATGGGAGACTTCAGCAAGAAGAATAGCACACTGACTTCCTACTTCAACAAAATACTTGGTTACAAAAATAAACTTGATGATCCTGAATACCTGAAAAGAAGGTACAACATATGAATTTTTGGTCTCCCTGAAAAAGCAGAAGGAAATGAAATTAAAACTTTTTTGAATTCTTAGATACCTGAAATATTGGACTTGCAAGATGGGTTTTCTTATGGACTAGAGAGATCCCATAGAGCACTAGGTAAGCCATCTTCCACCTCCTCTTCTTCTGCAACACAGTCAATAATCATAAAATTGTTATCCTACATAGATAAAGATCTTCTATTAAAACTGCATGGAAAAAGCCCCTTTAAAATATAATCAAAGCTATATTAGATTTGACAACGACTATGCCACAAAAGTACTAGACATGAGGAAAAAATGCTGGCCTCTTGTTGAACGTTTAAAACAAAACAATACTAAAACACAGATTTTGTATCCTGCAAGAATAAAAATGCATTTACCTAATGGAGCAAGGACATTTAATAGCCTAGATTAAAGATCTATTTTCGTAAAAAGCAATAACTTAATTTCTATCCCTGAAGACATAGAAGTCTCTTTCATCTCATTAAAGAGATCATCTGAGAAAAGAACTTGGGCAGATGCAAAAAAAAAAAATAATAAGCAAAAGACTGACAATACATCTACAATCAGCAATAAATCCCTCAAAGCTTCTACTGATAAGTAAACTTTTATTTCCTTCTTATTAACAAATCTAGCTTTCACAGTTGCCATACTGTAATATATTTTTGCAAGCTTCCTTAATTCAGACAGTAGCTGCTTTTAGCATTTATGAGCAAAGTTATGGTATTAGAAAACTAGAAGCAGTTCTAAAGCAATATAATGGTTAGCCTGATGCATCACAAGCAACTTTAACCTACTCTTTACTTGCAGTATAAAATATAAAATGAGTGTCTGATATCTTTGCAGCATGATAGGAGTTTCCTCTTGTTTGATTTAATTACATATTCTGAATACAGTTTGTTGCTCAATTCATTAACTGGTCTGATACAATAGTAACTAAATGATATATATACATATTTTTGGTTTATTTGTGCATTTTCATGTAGAAATGACCTAAATACAGTTAATCCTTGTTCTTAATGTGTTTTGCCATTAGTTAAGTCATAGAAAACTGCCGCAAATATCCATGCCATTTTTTTAAACTTTTTTTTAAGTATTAGCTTCATTATTCACAGAACTTTGTTAAAAAATGCCCCTTTGTCCAAGGTGAAGCTTTTTCTTACCTCGAGGAGTCTTGAGACTTGTTTTGAACCACTCAGAGTCCACCATGTTGGTTTAGTAACTCTCTGGCCATTTCCTTTTGATGTAACACACAGGAAACAGGGGGAATCTTTGCAGGGTTACACTTCTGCTCTGTACACCCTGTTTCTGGTTGTGACTGCCTGGAAATGCAGTAAATATTAAGGTTAGTTTTACTAAGTTAAAAATGTTTTTAACTAGTTATTTTATGTTATATAAAAACAATTTTACCCTCTTTCTTCCAGGTTGTTTATTTAGTCTCAAAAAGGGGGGAAAAGAGAGAAAAGTCATACATTTATACCATCTTACTCTGAGACTAGTTGTACTTGTAGCTTAATTCAGCTTACTGTTACAGCAAGTAATTATTCTGTTAAATGTTAAATACTATTTATTTAGCTCTCTTCTTTTAATATGCAAACATCTATTGCCCTATAATTATAAAAATATTTGGTTTGTAAGTTTAATACGCTTTTAGTGGAAAAGCCAATACAGTAGCAATGATAGTATGTGAGAATAATTATACATTTTTAAAATACTCTATTTAGTGCAACCTCAGTATCAACAATTATGGATAAGTTGAATCTAAGTTAACATTGTAAAGGTTCTTTGTGTATTTATACAACACACCTAGTAATATGTATATAGTAACAGCTATTATATGTAAATGTACTCTGTCATATTTCTAATTCTAAGACATTTGTACACTCTTCTCAGTATTTGCATTGAGACTATAAGTCTGGGCATACAGGATGATTTGCTCAGAATTCATGACTGCATTGTTTTTAGAACAAAGCATGTTGTATATGTAGGTTACACTTACGTGATATGGTGACTCTTAATTGTTTTTTGAGGTTTTAACTTTAGCAATGTACATATTACTTCCTTACTGTTCACCATTTATTTTAGTGGAAGCTATTCAGACTAGTTTTATATCTGCTATACATGTTTCATTTATAGAACTTATCAGAGCTGTTGGGTATGGCTATGAAGGTAAGGGAAAGCAGTCTGACTGATTCTAGCTTATCTCTCATACTGGGAATTTAAATACATACCCATAACTAAAGGCATTAAGCAAAGCTGTCCACTATCCTATGTCCTATTTGCTCTTGTTATAGACATCTTTGCCTCCGTAATAATAAATAATTCTAAAATTAAAGGCATTAATATTTATAACCATTATAATTCAAAGATATGTCTTTTTGCTGATGATATCTTACTTTATATAATTCAAGTATAGAGTTTTATGAATTGGATGCAATTATAAACCATTTTCAACAACAAAAATTCAGGTCTTCATTTTAATAAACAGAAATCTAATCATATTATTTTTAATAGGAAGAAAAAAAATCAATCTTGCAATCAAAACATTATTGGAGAACAGGCAAGCTCCCTAAACTATTTAGATATAATTTTAAGGAACACTATTGAAAAAACAAAATAAATTAATTATAATAATATAATAACTTTAGCAAATAATCACATAAATAAATGGAATGTTATTTTCTTTTGAAATAGGTTACAGCTATTAAAAATTATTCTTTAACCAAGGATCCTGTACATTGTTTTGACTGTTGACACTCCACCTGGAAGCAAATATATCAGAGATGTAAATAGATTATTACTAAACTTTCTATGGTTCCCTAACAAGAATAGAATTCTTACATACATCACATCAGACCATGGGCTCGAGGTGTATAAAGTTCCTACATATTGATACCTACATTAAGAGCTGCATTACTCAAAGATGTTATTAACTGGATTGATCAAAATTATAATTCTACTTGGAAATCTCTACATCTAGCAATAACTTCAAAATTTTCTTTTAGTAACTCTTCTAATAAATGTTGGTATTTTATTTGTCATTTTATACAATAATATTACAAAACCTATAAAGTTTAACATTTTAAACAACATCTTTAACAACTTTAGGAAAAATGTAAACTTTAATGTTAATATAAAAATTTGGTTTGATGCATCAGTTCCTTTCAAAATCACAAACAAAAAATTTCCAGATAAGTTACACTTTAACCTTTTTAATGAAGGGGAGAACAAAATTTTTTATATGTTGAAAACATTGTTTAAAAGACCTAGAAACTATGCAAATACAACAGATTATTAAGGAATATAATTTGTCATCTCAGGACTGACTACTATTACAAAGCATATTAAATTACTCACAAGATTTTTGTAGAATCATTAAAAATTCATCTTATATGCAGCTAACCTCTCTAATTTTCTATATATCTGAATTACTATACAATAATTTCAACTTCAATAATATATCCAAATTATATGGAATTTTAATAAAATATAAGACCACCTTAACTAGTAAACATTGGAATACAATAACCAGCGGCATCTCTCCTAATTATACTAAGGTTGAGAAAGCCAAACTATTATCTTCTGTAAAATTCACATCATGGGGTTAGTATTGGAGCATGGAAATTCCTATATAGGGCTTTCTTAATCCCTGAGAAAACAGCTAAATTTAATAAACTGGAAATGTCATTTGCTGGAGATGTTTATCTTCTTGTAAAGTGGATTGGTTCCACATTTGTTAATGAATGTCCCTGTTTAAATCACTTCTAGGAAAACAGTGAAGATTTTTTTAAAGCTTTATTTTCAGATACTTTCTCTTTATCTAAAACAATATTTGTTAATGTTAATGAAGGCTTTATTATGAATAACTCCAGTTCATATCTTTTATGGACAATAATAGAATTGCTAGAAAATGCATAAGTAGAAAATGGAAGTTGACTGCTTCTCCAACCTTTGAACTTTTGAAGATTTCCTGTCTCTCCTAGAAGAAGTGATATCCAAAGAAATCAAAAGCAGAAGAAGTCAGAATACACCCGAGAAGTTTCACTAATAATCTTTGGATAAAGGTTTCTTCTCTCGTTGAGACATTCTGTATGGACACCAGCTCTTTCTGAAATATGTATGCTCATTCTGCAAACCTGTTTCTACTGGCATATTATTTTATGAATTTTTCAAGCCTCTGTAAATAATGTATATAGTTGTGTTTTTTCTTTGCTCTTTGTCTTATTCAAAATTGTGCTTTTTGCCTTTCATATTATTGTTATAAACAATTACTTTTCTTAATAAAATATTTGATTAAAAAAGAAGTCATTGCTAGAATGATGTTGTACTTTTCAGAAATAGAAATATCTTGTGCAAAACTGGACTGTCTTCATCACAGACTATGAAAGTGACTGATCAAGTATCTTTTAGAGATAGTGTAAGCCAGCAAATATTACAGAAGCTGCAAAGTGAGTCTGTTCCAGTCTGCTGTATACATGTTTCCTGAAAGAAATTGTATTCCATTTGATTCTCCAGTTTCCACACCAAATGATTATAATTATACTGACTATGCCCAACTATTTAATGTGTCCTCCAAACCAACAATGACTACCACTGGTTGTAAAATGTCTGTATTTCAGAAAATGATTAATAAAAAACAGCTGGTATGACTAAGTCGCATACTGTGATAGCAAACACTGAACTATAGAATAGTTGTGAATATTTTTGTAAAATATACATTCAGTTATGAAACAATGTTGGCAGTCATGGACATCCATAGTTTATATTATAGTAGACTGCATATAGTATATAGATTTATGTTTCTATATAATGCAAGCATTACAGCTTAAGGGAAGGGTTGTGATTTAAAGTGCATTACTTACTCAGTCACCCACAGTTCCATGCAAGAGGCAAGATGTCATAAAACAGTGCCTTGATCTGATACTTCCTGTCATCTTAGTAAATGGAATGATGGCTTGTTTACTTGTGTACATATGCCTTCTTAGTCACGTTATTGCTGTCTTCAAAATTCGCTGAACTTTTCAGACATCCTAACAAGATAATGTCAGCTAAACCTACATACATTCCAATAGGTGTGGTATCTGTATACAACCTAGGCATCTCTGGGCATACTTGCACCACTTTGTGCTGCTGCTGAGTTCTTTTTTGATGGTTGCCTCCATCTCTATCTGTTTGTTGAAGTTAGGGTTTTTAAAATGCTAACATCTAACTTCATATTTTAAAAATATTAAATCCGTATGTTCAGGAGTGCCAACACTAAAATGAGCAGTGAATAACACTAGAAGTGTTTGTAATTGTTCAATGTACTGATACAGATCAATTACATTTTAAGACCCGCAGTGGTGGTGCTGCGGTAGCGTTGTCACCTCACAGTAAGACGCTGTCCGGTTCGATTCTCAGCTAGAGCATCTTCTGCATGGAGACATGCATGAATGGGCGTACCTTCATTGAAGGTTGTGCGTCAGGGCTGGTAACTCGGCATGTAAAAATCAACTACCAATCATTAGCGGACTGGAGTTCTGCTGTGGTGACCCCTAACCGGGAAAAGCCGAAAGACACACACAAACTGATGTCCCTGCAAAGTTTTGAGAATTCGTGCTTTGGAGTACATTTTAAGGGTCCTTGACTTAGAAACTTCAGCTTTATTAAAGAGCACAAGTTTTAAGTTTTGAAGTACAAATATGCTCTTCATACAGACTCTTCATGTTGATTTATAACCCTAAAATTGGGTATCACTGAATAGCATTTGCTATCCTTCAGTAGTGTTATGCTGCTGACAGTGTTTGACTTGTCTTTTTTTTAATTAATTTCTACAATACCAAATATTGTTTAATGGGTTAATTGTTGCCAAAGTAATAAGCAATTTGGATAAAACAGCCCAGTACATACCCCAGCTTGAATTTCTTTTCTTTTTTTTTTCAAACATATAATCACTTGCTTATTTATGGTGTCAGGGCAGATCTGAAGAGTAGACAGCAGTCTTTGCTAAAATGGCCTGTGTTAATTAAGGCATTGGTATACAACAGACAATAGCAGCAATTTTAATGAAGAAATTGTGTTAAATGAAGCATACAAAGCAAATCATTGGGTCTATATCAGAAGACCAAATGGAAATAACAGTGAACGGCAAAACATCGAAAAGACCGGTCCTCGAACTTGCTGTTGTGGGGGACTGTGCCCCCACACTAAATATATATTCCAACTCCAAGATCACACTACAGTGAGGAAAGGGCAAATATTCCAATCTTCACTGTACCACAATCTCACAAACAGCACTTTGAGGTCCAGTCTTTTCGATGTTTTGCCATTTGCTGTTATTTCCATTCGGTCTTCTGATATAGACCCAAACATTTATAGCCCTTTATTCTTGACATCTGCTTTTCTATGGTTATTTTAAATAACATAAATAATGTCTGTATGTCTTCAGAATACAAGCCCAAATAATAAGTTCCTCCACCACTTCATCATTGGGGTATCTGGCTTTCAAAAAAGTCTTCATCAACTATCAATGTACCTTTTAAAAACTGTCATCTTACCATTGTCACTCACAACTGACTGCTCACAATTAAACAGTTACTTTGCTTTTACGTTTGAAGTGTCCATTTGTAATCCAGATAAATTCAAAATCTATGGTTGTAAAAGTACAATGCTTATAGCTGGTTCTATAATGTTGACCACATTAGCTGAGCAAACTATGTCCCTAAATGTGGACAAACACTTATTTATACCTTACATCTCCTTACTTTGCCTTCTTCAATCTGTCTTTACTTCTATCAATTCTCTACCCTAGCTTTCTCTCTAAATATTCCATAAGCCTAATTTTCTCTCACTTTGTATTGCAATTCCTGTTTGTATTATATACTAACTTACCCTTTATGCCTCTATAAAAAGGCTAAAAATTCTCTATTAAATCACTGTCATATAACTTGTCTCTATTCTTAATCAATGTTTTCATATTATGTGTAACTTGATATAATTATTTAAACTGTATTGGTTTTAGGAATTATTTTTAAAGACTGTAAAATTATTATTCTTAAAATGTTTTTTAATACTTTGGTGCTTTTCTGTCTGGGTCTCTGCTAAAACTGGGCTCCTATCCAGTCGGACTTTCCCGGTAATCGGTCAATAAATAAATAAATAAGTGTGGATTAAGTTATAGTGCTGCTTTGTGCAATATATGCTATTACATAGGAGATATTGGACACATTTTATGCAGCAGAGATTTAACATTTTTCTTTGCGTTGTGATTAAACTCTGTGAAATTTAGCATTTGACAATGTCCTACTGGATACAAAAACAGTACATACATTGTTAGAAATGTAGCACTATTCCATGATACCTTTTGTGCACAGTAAGCAATGAAAGTAGTCCTGATTTCTGCATAGAGATTAATGCACAGGGGACAGGAAACATATTTTATGAAGTTGAGATCTGATATTATGATGACGGACAAACAGGATACAGCATTTTAAACAAACTGGTGGTACAAATAAAAGAAAACTGGCTTTACCATATATGTAACCTGGAGATGTAACTATCAAGCCAAATAGCATAAAGCACCCCTGCCATACCAGGCTATAACTCATTCCATTTATACACACCTTCATTAACTCATTATGCAATTAAAGCTGAACAATCAAATACTAATAGTTTAAAAACAATTATACAATTAAATCACACTCTTCCAGAAGCATTCAGTATTCAGCCCCTTAGGAATCAGGGTCTGATATTTCAAAATAAAAATCAGTTCTTTTTTCAAAAGTTCATATCTAATCTTATCCTCACTAGCTTCTTTTCTTATGATTTGTTCCAAAATAGATACTCTAAAACTATCACATTCAGAATTATGATGTTCTA
Source organism: Protopterus annectens (assembly GCF_019279795.1). Taxonomy (NCBI): domain Eukaryota; kingdom Metazoa; phylum Chordata; order Ceratodontiformes; family Protopteridae; genus Protopterus; species Protopterus annectens. Next base: position 1,086,081,526 of record NC_056746.1, on the reverse strand, counting down.
TAAAATGTTGTGCTAATGGACTTTCTTTTTTTTTATTTTTAATATCTCTCAGATGCTCCATAATCCTAATTTTAAACATCCTTTTTGTTTGACCCACATAATATTTTTTACATCCACATCTAATTATATAAATCACTTGTTCCGTGGTGCAACTAAAATGCCCTTTTGGTTTAAAGCTTTCTAAAGCCGAGGCACTAGAGAATCTATTGGGAATAAATCATTTGGATATACTGGCTGTTGTTCTTTTTCTGGATATACTTTGCAATTTGGTGCTTGTGTTGTTTTCATATAACTCATTCCATACCTTGCGGTCCCAAAACATGGACCAAAGCTCCAAAGGTGGTGGTGTCTCCATATTCATAAAGGATATGCACACCTCCAGACTAGTAGCCCAGCATAACGCACCTGAGATACTTCAGGTACAACTAACACTGGGTAAGATGGTGGTCCAGGTCATAGCTTGCTATAGGTCTCCAACTATGTCCCTAGACTTTCACTCCATGTTCCTAAGTATCCTGGAATCTATCAAGGTCCAAACCAACACTCTCATAGTAGGAGATTTCAACTACCCCTCCATCAACTGGGAAAACTACTCATGCACCAATACACTGTCCCAAAACTTCCTGGAATTCATCAATTCCAATGCCCTGGACCAGTTCATTCTGACCCCCACAAGAGGAAGCAACATCCTTGACTTGGTTATTACTAACATTGGCGACCATTGCTCTACACCAATAGTCAATCCTTCCCTGGTCAGTTCTGATGATAAACTAATCGCCAAGGCGATCTACATCTCACCCACACCTCCAGCAAAGGTAACCAACTTGAAAAACTTCTCCAAAGCTGACTCTGGGCTCCTAAAAACAGAGGTGGCTAACTTCACAGCACCCATTCCAATGGAAAATAGCTGCATGACTGCTGAATCATACACCAATGCACTGTACGAGCATGTACATGAATGCATGGAAGTAGCCATACCCAACAGAACCAAGATGCTCTCCTCCAAAAAAGGAAGCCAATCTGGTGGTCTCCTGCCATTAATAAACTCTACAACAGAAGAAAGAAACTGTTGCAGAAAAAGGTGAAGTCCCAAGATTGTAAAAACTCCCTTATTAGTCTCAACAAAAAGTTGAGATCCCTCATCAAATCCTCCAAAGACAGCTATGAAGGCAGAATTGCAGCAGACACTAAAAACAATCACAAAGCCTTCTATAGTTTTATCAAGAACCTCCATGGCAATACTCAGATTAGCTCTGAATTACTACACAATGGTACCGCCTATACTGAGCCAACAGATATTGCCAACATACTGTCTGACAGATTCAGTGCCAACTTTACCCCTCTGACCCCCCAAAGGACCAATCACAATACCAGAAGAATGCCAGGCACCCAGCATTACTGCAGCACAGGTTAAAGCCACATTGTCCAAGGTTAAGAATACAGCTTCCATGGGACCCAACAATATCCCTGGCTGTGTTCTACATGAACTACAAAGCAAACTGGCACCACATCTGTGTGCCCTGTTCAGTCACAGCCTCACCTTAGGCTTTGTCCCTACAGAATAGTGCACTGCTGCAATCATTCCTCTCCATAAAGGGGAAGCGACTACAGACCTTGGGAATTATCTCCCCATTAGCCTGATGAGTCTGATATGTAAGGCTATGGAGAGCATCATCATGGACCTGATTAACAAAGATATAGGAAATCTTCAAACTCTAGACCCCATGCAATTTGACTTTGTGAAAGGGAAATCATGCCTGCTCAACCTGGTTGACTTCTTGGAGTCAGTCACCAGGACTGTAGATTAAGGTAAGGCAGTGCATACAGCCTACCTTGATCTGGCCAAGGTCTTTGATACCATTCCTCACCTGGGAATTATTGATAAACTCACCAAACTAGGCATCAACCTCTATATCACTAGGTGGGTTGCAAATTGGCTCACAGATAGAATACACAGTGTGAAGGTAGCAGAATGCAAGTCAGACTGCTGACCAATCACGAGTGGATACCCACAGGGATCAGTCCTGGGTCCTCTCCTGTTCGGCATCTACTTCTCTGAAGTCCAGGCCAGCACAAAGGGACTCTGGTTGACCAAGTTCACAGATGACTGCAAGCTGGGAGCCATTATTAACTCCCCAAGTGATGCAGACACCCTACAGAAAGGCCTCACTGAAACCATTGACTGGTATCGAAATCATGACCTTAAGCTTAACGCCAAAAATGTATCGTCATCCCCTTTGGTAAAAACTCAGTTCCCACTAATTGCCACATCGATGGGAGCCTACTGAACATTGAAAGTGTTATAAGAGATCTGGGGATGCAGGTTGACAGCAACCTTTCCTTCGACCACCACATTGTTACTGTGGTCAGAAAGTCCTTCTGTGTGTCACATCTCATTACCAAGGGTTTTGCATCCAGGAAGAAAGAGGTCATCATCTCTTTCTACTCTTACCTCATTAGACCAATCATTGAGTATAATGCCCCTCTTGGCATGTACCTCATTAGACACCTGCAACAGCTGGAGAGGCCACAGATGTACCTCACAAAGAGGATCCTAGGCATTAAACGCATGTCCTACATGGACAGACTCAAAAGACTCCAGCTATTCTGTGTGTCATATTGCCTACTTAGAGGCAATCTGCTTGATTTACAAAGCCATGTCTGACCCAGCTCTGTTAGAAATGCTACATCTAAAGAAATCCCAATCCTTCTGCACTACATGCTCCAGAGACCTCAACCTCATTACCACAATCAACAGAACATGCTGGAGGGACAGGCTCCTCACCCAGAGACTACATACGCTCTGGAATAGACTTCCCATACATGTCAAGCAGAGCACCTTGCTGTCCCTCTTCAAGAGAAATCTTGATGAGTGGATGGGTAATAGAAAGTTCACCCCAGGGATCACTCCAGTGGCTTTACTTGATAGAGGCACTGGAAACTGACGGGAGGCACAATGCCAGGGCACTTCTATGGGCTAAGCTTGTAAAGGCTCCAGGACCATTAGCCTAATACACACCTATGAACCTATCTGAATACTCAGTGTAGTACAATAGTTGGCAGCCATTTATACTCTGTTTTGTATTATACAACTCATATAATATGAATGCATTACAAAAGTCCCATCCATAAGTACAACTGTATTCATGGAGCTAGCTTAAAGATACAGTTATGTGAGTATAAACCATGTGGACATCATTATATATGCAGATGAGTACTTAGTTTTGACACATCCTGCATCGTGCAATCATACATTGGTAAGAATGTGAGCTGAGATCAATGTGAGCAGAGAGAAGCAGTTATGTTATTTAGAAGATAAATCCATGTTGCTCCCAAAGCTCCACACCATCCTGCTTAACTTGATGACCAATGACACTTGGGATGTACCTGGCTTGAATGTTATGATTAGCACAGCTCTGAATAATGCATGGTATTATTCCCAAGGTAAGTTAAAAGAAGACTGAGGCAGCCTCATTAACAAGTAGGAAAGTTAAAACAGTAACATAATTTGATATTTGAGAACATGTAGAAGGAGCAGGTTCTAGTAAAGCAGGCATTATCTGCATCATCATAATTAGCCATCACTTTCATTTATGTAATTTTGCAAAATTCAGGGAAATAAGTATCGTCCTTGTGATGACAGTGCCCTGGCCCAGCAATCAAGGAGCCTCAATCCTCACCACTAACACCAGGGAGGTCATCTCCTAGAAGAGGAAAGGATAACTAATACACACAGTAAAGTACAATTTCCCTTAAGTGCACACAGAGATCACAGTCAGTCTGGGTCTGGTTGCTCCCTTGCTCACCAGGTCCCCAATAAGACTCCCCACTGGCACAGCTATAGGGTCTTGGTCTTAGCCTAACTGGGCAAGCTAAAACCTCCCATACCCTCTCTGTCCAACCAGTGCTTCGTGTCCCTGCCAAGTAGCTGACACAACACACACACACACTTTGAGATAAGTATTCATACAACTTCACAGACACTCCGGGGAAAGGCTGACACAGATTCTCCAACTGTGCCCCTTTACCCAGACTATATGGTAGTAATTACTGCCACCACCCAGTTAATAATATCAGCTACTAAAAGGCCCTTAAAAGGGTGTCCAATTATTACTGTGCAATATTTATATCCAATGGTAGTATTGCTAACAGTCAAGGCTTACTTTAGAGTGGCCTATTACAATAACCTCTATAAATATGCAATGTACTCTAGAGCTTATCTCTACACAAACAGCCACAGGCAGAAGGTTTTAAAAATATTTAATAATAAATAATTAAAACACAAGACAAAACTACTACACCACAGAGATATCTAACAGTTCAGAGATCACACAGAAACTTAAAATAATACAGTAGGACAGGTCTGATTTCAAAGAAAAAGACCTAATTAATCTTTACTAGCTTTAACTATTCCTACAAGAAATCACAGTGCTAAAACTTACATGTGAGCACAAGGCAGAGTGCTGATGGTTGGATATCCAAGATCAAAATGCTCCCAGTCTCTTGTGAGAAATAGTATTTAAACATTACTAACAAACATATCTCTAAGGCCCTCCTAAATTACTGCACCGTATAGTCTGGGTAAAGGGGCACAGTTGGAGAATCTGAAGCCTGAAGTTGTATAAATACTCATCTCAAAGTGTGTGTGTGTGTGTGTGTGTGTGTGTGTGTGTGTGTGTGTGTGTGTGTGTGTGTGTGTGTGTGTGTGTGTGTTGTGTCAGCTACTTGACAGGGACATGAAGCACTGGTTGAACAGAGAGGGTACTGGAGGTTTTAGCTTGCCCAGTTAGGCTGAGACCTGGACCCTATAGCTGTGCCAGTGGGGAGTCTTATTGGGGACCTGGTGAGCAAGGGAGCAACCAGCCCTAGACTGACTGTGATCTCTGTGTGCACTTAAGGGAAATTGTACTTTACTGTGTGTATTAGTTATTCTTCTCTCTCTGTGAGACAACCTCCCTGGTGTTAATGGTGAGGATTGAGGTTCCTTGATTGCTGGGCCAGGGCAAGTTCAACTTAAACTTTAATTTTACTAATGTTTATTTCCTAAGCTCTCATATATTCATAAACGAAAAGAATGGTATACAACAAAGTGAAGATAATAAAACAGCCACATGCATTACAAATAATGCAATATTATTAATGTGATTAATACTTCTAGCCCTATAAAGATACATGAAACAAACAGTAAATTAAATAATAAAACTAATACAATGAAACTGAAATGGAGATAATAAAATACCTTACATAAAGTTCAAACTCATAGTATGTAAAGAACGAAAGCTGCTCTATTACACAATATCCAAACTTGTGAACCTTCTTGAATTTGTGGCTCCCTAAGTTCCATTTCATATAAAGATGGAATGAAGTTGCTTTAAATTCTCCAAATCCACCTACCTTCTGTAGAAAAACAGCAGATATAAATTGCTGCAACAGAGAGTTAAATCCTTAAGACCATCCCAAGGCTGACTCTATCTGGACACAGTCAGCTACTGAAAAATGTGTTATCCACACAACTAAGTGTTGACAAGACTGGATTCAAACAAAAGAGAAAGGAGCACAGGCACAACAAACTCCAATATCCTCAAGTAAGTCAGCAAAATCACACACAGAGAAAAGTCAGACCTGCCAAAAGAACACTGAATTCTGCAAAAGAGATGCTTCAGTGTTATTGCCGAACTACAAACCTCTCCCCTATCTCGACCCATGTTAAAACCCGTTCCTAGG